>NC_086317.1:270929325-271094325 GCF_036172605.1 Pelobates fuscus | reverse complement strand
CCAATATTCATGAACTATATTTTGCACGAAAGTCAATGGATTTACAAGCCAGGGTTAATAGTGCAAACACTGCTTAGTTTGCTTTATTAACATGTAAATCAAACCTCTGTGAGGTCAGCTGGGCGTATGGTGACATCATAATGGAGGTGCAGGCAAGCTATGAATACTGGACTTGAAACCATTCTGAAATCATTTCAACCATGGAGCAGAAGAGAGAGGACACAAATGACTGACATTAGAAAAGAGAAAAACAGGCAGGGATTTTAACTTCCTTGTTTAATGTACAGAATTCTCAAATAATAGTGAATATATTTATAAGTTAACGGTGTGAATAAACCAAGCACTTAAGTGTCTTTGTAGTGAAATAGAAATTTGGTTATTTACAGCAGGGTTCAGTATCAATGCTTCAGACCTTTATGGTCTTTTTGTTAAATATGTATTTACCGTATATTATTCTTCATACTGATCAAGGACATAACATCCAAAAATATCATCCAGTACGAATACATAAAACAACACAATATCTAATAACGATATAAATATTTTACATGTACGGTGCTTACATTTTCTTGTCTGTAAAGCAGTCAATAGAGTAATTGTTCAAAAGGTTTCTGTATGCATCGTTATTATGAGCATCTTCCCGAATACTGTGCAATGAGTAGTGAGCTCCAACAAGGCCCTTGAAACCCTTGAGTGCTCAGTTCATCCACATCAACTGAATATGAAACCCTTTTGTGGATTGCATCAATACATATCATGACACAGAAAGGCTTATTCATGGAAATGACAATTCAAAGGATTTCAAATTTAAGGTAAAATTAGCTGAACTGGAAACATTCTCTAAAATCCGCTACACTTACAGATCAACTACTTTGGCCTTACATTTCAAATTCGGCTTGAATTCTCACTTTAGTATAGAACAGTGGTTCCCAAATATTTTAGGTTCAAGGTTCCCCTAATATTTCAATATTTTTCCAAGGCACCCAAAGTTAAAATAATTTATTAGGTTGTATATATGTACAGCGTAGCGTCATATACTGGGCTCCTGTTTGGCAGAAATGCATGCCGTTTCAAACACAGATCCAGAACCTAATCTAGGGAGGGGCACTGGTAGATTATTCAAAGGCACAGTAACCACTCCAGCACTTTGGATGGATTTTGGAACAGAAAAGAGGGACAGGGGAAGTTTGTCCGAAGCTAGGGACAAGTCCCTCCTAAATAGGGAGACTTGGGAGGTATGCCATTACGTATAAATATAGATGCAAAATATGACGTATTGCAGTAATCTGTTATACATTTGTTTTTGGCAATCATTATTTAGAACAGCAAGCGTTCAGTAGCTGCTCTGTTTTTGAAGTTTAAAAATGTACTGTGAGTTGAAGCAGCCACATTAGACCAGATATAATTAGTATAAAACAAACAGTGCGCGGTGTCTTTAAGACAAATTACCAAAAGCACCTTAAGTGCAATATTAAAACCATAAACAGTTTATATATACACACACTATTGCAGGGATAGGCAACCTTCGGCACTCCAGATGTTGTGGACTACATCTCCCATAATGCTCTTACACCCATAATGCTGGCAAAGCATCATGGGAGGTGTAGTCCAAAATATCTGGAGTGCCGATATGATCTGCTTGGAGCAGGTATGCTTTTTCAAAATAGAAAGAGGGAAAAGCACATAGGGTAATATTGTAGTGCAAAAAGGTATAATAGAAATAGAGCGAGCGTATAATAGATATAATAATTTCCTTGTGAGTGTTCTCAACTTTTAGTAGCTTGATGCTTCCACTACAGATTAAAAGGATCCTATAGTGCCAGGAAAGCAAAGCTGGTTTAATAGGTCCCCTGCCTCTGCAAGGGGTTGACTATTAAACCTATAGTGGCATATTCAGTCAATTACCTGAATCCAGTGCCGATGTCCTACGGCGCTGGGCCAGGCCCCGCCCACGCTGACGTCGGTTGGGGAGACCCAATGTGCATGCAATGGCCGCACACGCATTAGAGCTCCCCATAGGAAAGCTTTATTCAATGCTTTTCTATGGAAAAAAATATGCTGGAGGTCCTCGTGCAGAGCGCGAGAACGTACAGCGTCAGATAACAGACCAAAGGTCCGTTTAGATCCCGGAAGCGCCCCAGTGACTGTGTGGTACACGGCCACTGAGGGCAGACTTAGAGCTGCAATGTAAACATTTCAGTTCTCTGGAACTGCAATGTTTTACATTGCAGCACTAAGTGCAATAGGGACACAGCACCCAGACCACTTCAATGAGCAGAAGTGGTCTGGGTGCCTACCATGTCCCTTTAAACACAAGTCTCCTGGATAGAGGTGAAGAGAATACCTCTGAGGTGTAATCAGATAATGGAAAGTAATTTCCTAGTAATACCTCTACTAACCGTCACTCAGGAAGCTACTAGAGTTGCTTCCTGGATCAGTGCAGCACAGACAATCAGTGTCTCCATACTCTGTATGGAGACATTAAACACTCCTCATAGTGATGCATGGATTCAATGCATCTCTATGAGGAGTTACTGATTGGCGCACTGTGGCATTTTGCACATGCGCAATAGCCTACCAATGCAAAAGCATTGGATTGACGGAGGTCATCAAATTTGCTGATCTCAGTAAAGGAGGCGGAACAGAGGTGGGTCCAGCTGCGACGAGACCCACGCGGCTCTAGGAAAAAGATGAGTAAACTTACCTTTTACGGATAGGAGAGCCAGGGACCTAAAGAAAGCATTTACACCTATAGTGTCAGGAATACATGTTTGTATTCCTGAAAAAATTATAGTGTTCTACACATTATGGGTTCTAAGCAAAGCTCTACATGAATTATCCCATTTGCATTTTATCCAACTAGATTAAACATGTAAATTAATAAGAAACAGTCCTATCACACTCAACACTTTGTACACCATGGAGAGCAATACTGAAATACATATTAAGCTTCTCTAATATTAAACAATAAAGTGCAAGTTCAGCCAAGATGGAATCTGGAGCATTGTAGATAGATATATCATATCATCTTTTTTCTTTTAGTTTGTGTAAAGGAACACAATAGGTTCAGGAACATAGACACTGAATCAATGCATCTCTATGAGGACAATTCAGTGTCTCCATGCAGATATTTCTCACCAATATTCCTTCTCTCTACACTGATTTTTCCTATTCACACCTTTACCACTCTACTACCCACTCTTTCAGCCGAGTTTCTAGAATGTCAAATGTCTCCATTGATGTAGAATTATTAAAAAAATCTTATTGTATTTATATTGAATTGCTGCTCTAACTCTGTATTAACCTGATACTGTGACAAATCCTCCATTTTGTCCTCATAACCTGACTTCTTCATATGAAAACTACATTACATGACAGAATTTCTCAGCACATCTAATACAATAGACAAGGACAGTATTCTCCATAAGGATATGACTAACCCAGGAACTGTTGAATTTCCTCTAACTCGCAACATAATATAATTTAAAGGCCATGAGAACACAGTAGTAATGAAATGTTCTATTCATAAGAGACCTTGCACCTAACCACGAGATTTGACATCACCGACCGAGTAAAATGACGCTCAAGACCCCTTGTCCCCCACCCATGTCCGAAAAAGTACCACCTCTTGGTGGGTGGACACGGAACTAACCACTTAGCTTTTGACCCAATTAATTATATTGATAGGTGGACACTAACCCAGACACTTAACAATTAATCCAATTAATGATGTTTATTCACTGATATCTTGATAATCAATGATGACGAAAATGTCTCTTAAAAGGGCCTGCGCGCCCGCTGATTCTGCACTTGCCAATAAATTTCCTCGAAGTTATTTTAACCTGAACTCCGTGTGTCAGACTGAATTACTTCAGCGTATATACGCAATTCAATTCTCTTTAATTTGGACAGGAACAGATAGACACTTAAACATTTTGGTTTACTGAAAAAGTACCATAACAACTTTGGCGCCCGAACAGGGACTCCGGGCTATGTCTGGCCGGTGAGCCGTCCTAAGGAAGACAAGGGTGGACGGAGGAATCCAGGGGGAAGGAAAGGGAGACTGATCACCTCCAGTTACACGGTAGAGACTTCTGCAGAGCCACCGGTACGTTCCGGCCCCTTTGATTGACCCGTCCACGTGTCTGTGACTGCTTCCCGGGAGGACATCAAAGACAGGTAATATCTTGCCCGGAGTCTTATTACCCATTTGTTACCTGCATTTAGTCTATCTGTTGCCTGGGTGTGTCTAGTTTGGTTGCCCGGGCTGAATGTTTATTTGTTTCCCCTTTTTGGGATAAAGGGGGGTGGACCCGTGGTAGTTTGCTTGAGGGTCCTGTGTTTGTCTGTTTTCCCCTTTTTGGGATAAAGGGGGGGTGGACCCGGGGGATTTGCCTGGGGTCCTGTTGCCTGTTTTACTCCTTTTAGGAGCCACGTGTTTGTGGCTGTAGGGAAAAAGGGGGGTTGACCTGTGGATGTGTTCCTGGGGGTCTTCTTTGCCTGTTTACTTCTTTTAGGAGCCTCGTGGCTGTGGCTGTAAGGAAAAAGAAGTTTGTGGAATTGTGGGATCTGTGTAGAATCATAGTTTCCTGTGATCCAATTTTGTGTCACTTTGATAGCCTAGCTAGCTTCACTGTGCGCTTTCGGACCATCCAGCTCTAGTTGAGTTGGGGACGTCCTGACCCGGACCATCCAGCTCTAGTTGAGTTGGGGACGTCCTGACCCGGACCCTTCGGCTCTAGTTGAGTTGAAAGGTCCACTGATTATTTTAATTGTGATAGGAGACTTAGCCTTGTGGCAGGGGACTCAGTTTCCTGGGGGGATTCAGGCAGGCATTGCTTGTTTTCCGCATCACGTGGTAGTGAGACTTATAGAGTGGGTTTTATAAGGGCACTACGGGAGTGAGGGTGGCGTGGCCACTTTAAGTGGACTGCTGTAACGAGGGAGGCTAGAAAGGATTTCGGACCGGTGTTAGCTGTTATCCTTGGCCGCTGGTAGTGAGACTTGAGGAAGTCATTCTCCGAGCGGGGACACTACGAGGTTGAGAAAGGTGACTTTGGAGTAAGCACATGTAGAAGGAAAGGGATTACTGTTGATTTCATTTGAACTGTGATGCATGCACTGTATTTCAATTGTATTGTTGTCTTGTTTGTTTAATGTGGAGTCATTTAAACTCCTGTATCTGTCTCTAAGGATTTTCCTTCCCTTACTCTTTACCTTTTCTACACTTCCTGTACTATTGTACTATCCACTCCCATTCCTCTTAATAGAGAAGTGATTGGTCACACACTTCTCACCTCGCTCCAATCCGTGTCTACCACCCCGGGTAGGCGGATTCAGTGACTAGTCTACGTTTTGGGAAGACGCACTTGAGAAAGACCCACGATTCTCAGGTGGCAGTCGAGCATTGTAGACGTTCTGGTTCAATTTTCCTTATCTTTCCCTATATCTGGGACGCTGGTGTAGGGGAGAAGGGATTATGGGGCAGGATTTAGGTAAGCCCAGTAAGGGCTGGTTAGCATGTGATTTAGTTGATGACAGAGAGGGTGAGGAGATGGTTAAAGGTGTTGAAAAGATTGCAAAAGTTTGTAAAATTGCTGTGCCGACATGTGGTAGATTACAACCAGAAAGTTGGCGTAGATTGTTGATGGAAAAGAAAGGCAAGCTTGCAAATTATAATTTATTAAAAACAGCTGAAGCATGGTACAGAGTAGCAAAGGCTATTCAGCAAGAAGGTTGGGTTGAGGAAGAAATAATTCACAAGGGTGTGAAATTGTTTGTGTACCATAATAATTGTGTTGCTGGGGCTCTTCCTCAGCCAGCGCCCCAAAATGGCGCCCGGGGGATGTCTATCCCAAAGGTCCAGTCAGCAATGGGAGATTGCCAGCTGACTATGTATCCCACTCCCAATCCTCCCAATCCCCATCCCGTCACCTCTCCCGTTTGCCCGGTCCTAAATTCTGATGGATCCTACTTTTCCCCTTCTCCTTCCCTAACATTCCCATCATCCTCATCCATCCCCAAGGCACCTTCTGTGTCTAATGCTAACATTTCATCTGCCATTCCTTCCTCACACTTTGTCTCCGTAGATAATCCTACCCTCCCATCTGCATCTGCCCAGTTCACTAACCCCTCCTCTCCTGCCACTGTCAATCTTGCTGATCCCACTCCGGCTCCTCCTCCTTCAGGCACCTTTACTGACTCTTCCCCGCCCTCTCCCTCGCCCGCCCCGACCACAGCCCAGTTTCCCACCCCCTCTGCTAATCCCTCCCCAACCTCACTGCCCACTCCAGGTTCCGCCCCAACTCCCACCCAAATGGCCTGGCCATACCCCTTCCCATACCCCTATCCTCACTGGCCATACCCCTTTCCCCAAGCCACTCCCCAGGTTCCGGTCATGCCCAGTCCGGTTCAGTCTGCCCCGGATGTGCCCACATCCAACATGGCCGCCACATCTTCCCTTAACCCCAATGCAACTTCCTTCCCCGCCTCCAATATGGCGGCCCCCAGCCATTCAGCACCCCTGATGCCGGTGCTTCCCGGTGATTACCGGTCCCAAGATTATGACCCAATGGCAACTCCCGCCTCCGGAGCTCCCTCCTATCCCCCGGCCCTGTCTCCTCAGGTGATCCCCTCACGCAGAAGGTCCCAGATAATAGAGCTAGATGAGGGAGAGGATGACAGGCTGTCCCAGGTTTCAATGGAGGCTGCGAGAGCCCACCGTTCTATTGAAGATCCCTTCGGCCATCAGGGTCGGGGAGAACAGGCCCCTCCTAAATATGTCGCTTTTAACCCCACACAAGCTAGTGCTTTAATGAAATCTCTCCCTGACCCAGAGAAACAGCCTATGCCTTTTTACCGAGGGATAGTTCAGATACAAAAGACTTATTCCGCCGCCTGGCGTGACCTACTGAGCATTTGTGCTATTAAAGCAGGGGATGCATATTGGCCCAGCATGGCCCGCCACCTCAGTACAGATCTGCTTACAAGTGATGTTGATTATCCCTCCGGAGTAACCTTTTGCAATCAATTGAGAGATTGGGCTAAGGATAAACTTGCAGATCAAGCTGCTGGCCTTACTGATGTTGTGCAAGACAAAGGAGAATCAGTGGAAAGGTTTCATGCAAGATTATATCAAATGTTTACAGATTTGGGATTTGATCTCACTGACAAAATTCATTCACAAATGCTATCAGGTGCGTTTGTCCAAGGTGTTAAAGATTCCATACGCAAAGGAATCATTGCTGCACGCCCTGAATACAAGGTTGTTCCCCTAGATACGTTACTCCTAGTTGCTAGAGGTTTGGAATCTGCCCAAACCCCCAGAAGACCCAATTCAGCTCCTCTCATGGTGGCCCGTGCCACCCCCATCACCCCTGGCACCAAGGGTGTCAAGTTAGAGGACGTATCATGTTTTAATTGTGGGGCTAAGGGACACTACAGAAGTGACTGTCCAGAACCCAAAAGGGAACCGGGGGAGCCCAAAAAGTTTCCTACAGGGGAGCCCAAAAAGTTTCCCAAGCCTGCCCCGGCCCCTAAGACCATGAAAACGGTTCCAATTGTTGAGGAACCAGATGATGATTAGGAAATTGGCAAACCTGTGTCATTAACCCCTGTCATGGCAGTGTTTACAGGGGATAAGGGAGGGGGGCCACTTGCCACAGTAACTTTACCCATTGAAGGCCAACCTACCACATTTCTTATTGACACAGGCGCAGCCCGAAGTGTTCTCAGAGAACAAGACCTGCCAGACCCATCTTTCTTGTCAAGTATTGATGTCTCCTGTGTTGGAGTGGATGGCCAACCGAGACACAGTCCTCTAACAACCCCTCTGCGGGTTGGCACAAGCTTACTTGCTCGTTTTGTAGTTTCCTCCACATGCCCAATTAACCTGTTAGGCGCTGATGTCCTTTCACGCCTGCAGGCGTCTATAACCTTCACTCCAGATGGACAGGTAGAAATGTCTACACCTCTATCTGTTTCTGACACTTCAGCCCTGTGCTCCATACCTTTGATGCTGCAATTAGATATATCCAATGAGCAAGCAGCAGAACCTAGGTCCAATTTCCCAGATGAGTTAAAAACTCAGGTGCCTGCTAAGTTATGGTCCTCAGGCCCAGAGGATATAGGTCATCTAAATGTCCCACCTGTGGTGGTTAAGCTTATCCCAGGAGCTAAGTTACCAAGGAAACCACAATATCCTCTAAAACCAGCACAGGCTGCAGCCATTTCTATTCACATCAAAGCGCTCCTGGAAAAGGGTGCTTTAGTGGAGTGTAAATCAGAATGTAATACTCCATTATTTCCTGTGAAGAAGAAGACTCTAAAAGGTGAGCCAGTAAAGTACAGGATGGTTCAGGATCTCCGTGCAGTCAATGAAGCCACTGTCCTGGACACCCCTCTTGTACCAAACCCCCATACCCTGCTCTCTGGCGTCCCACCTTCTGCAAAGTATTTCACAGTCATTGATCTAGCTAATGCCTTTTTCAGTGTTCCACTAGATCCATCCTGTCAATACCTGTTCGCTTTCACCCATGAAATGCAACAATATACATGGACTGTCATGCCCCAAGGGGCACAAAATTCTCCAAGTCAATTTGCCAAAGCCATGTGTACTATTCTTGACCCATGGCAAGCTGAACACCCAGAAGTTGTTTTACTCCAGTATGTGGATGATTTGTTGCTCTGTGGAGATGATATACCCACTACTGAAGAATGTTCAATTAGTCTGCTTTGCTATTTGGCAGAACAAGGATGTAAAGCTTCGCTTCTCAAGCTGCAATTCTGTCAACCTTCTGTGATTTTCCTTGGACATTGCCTATCTCAAGGTACCAGACATCTCACTCGGGACCGAGTCAGAACAATTCTGGACATTCAACCCCCAAGGACTTCAAAATCTCTTCATGCCTTCTTAGGCCTCATTTCCTACTGCAGAGCATGGATCCCAGAGGCCTCTCTGCTTATGCAACCTCTCTACGATGCACTCAAGTCAGATCCATTCGGCCTGACCAACGAAGCTCTGGACAATTTCAAATCTCTTAAGCGTGCCATTGCTTCTGCTCCTGCCTTGGGCCTACCTGATTACTCCAAACCTTTCAAATTATTTGTCTCTGAAAGACAAGGCCACGCAACAGGAGTTCTCACCCAAACTAATGACTTAAGAGGCCGCCAGAGGCCTATTGGATATTTCTCATGTCAACTGGACATTGTGGCCAGAGGGACCCCTTCCTGTCTCAGGGCTGTTTTTGCTGCAAGAGAGCTCATAGAAAGAACCTCAGACCTGGTCCTTGGCCACCCCCTGGTTGTTTTGGCCCCTCATGACATTTCTGCCATCATCAACCAAGTCCAGCTCAAGCACGTGTCTCCAGCCAGACACCTACGCCTCCAGTGCCATCTTCTTCTACCTGACAACATTTCCATCCAAAGATGTCAAGTTCTTAACCCATCCACTCTTCTTCCACTCCCTGAGGGGGGTATCTATTATGGATTTATCACAGATGAAACCTACATTTACCTGCTTTGTGGATGTATCAAGAAAGTCATGCATCCACATTTGACATTTTATGAAGATGAAAAGCCTCTCTGTGAAGGCCCAGATTACGCCTTCTGTACCATGTGGTACAAACCAGACATTACTCCCGAGCCTTGCTATGAAGATGAGCTCTACCATTGGACTGATGTTAAGCTCACTGCTCAAGATTTCTATTGTGACTCTGAAGGCAATAGCATGGTCTTGGTCCAATTACCTCAACAACTTAACTACCTTTACCGCCATTGGGATACTGCTATCCCACATATTCCTGTTACCAAATTGAAGACAAAGTCATGGAATGATCTTGGGCCCATGGCAAAGTTATGGGCCACCATGGATGAAGAACAGCTACAGGAAAATGGTATTGTCAAATACCCAACAACTGACCTCCTGGAAGCATGGCCACGCCACTTCCTAGAAAAAGAATTTAAAGACCTAGTTATAACAAATGACTATGACCCTGAAACTCCTCATGACTGTTTCGAACAGATGAAAATGGAAACAGTACACTTACCAACTGTGCATGAGAATCCATTACCGGATCCGGATTTTACTCTGTTTGTGGACGGTTCAAGGTATGCTGATGAAGAAGGAAAATACCATACAGGATATGCCGTAACCACAACAGGGGAAGTTCTCAAGTCATCACCTCTACCGCCAGCAATGTCTGCGCAAGAAGCTGAATTGCAAGCCCTGACTTCAGCATGCAAGATTTCCAAGGGAAAACGTGCCAACATCTATACAGATTCAAGATATGCTCTGGGTGTGGCACATGACTTCGGCCTCATTTGGAAGACAAGAGGATTTCTTACCACTGCCGGTACACCAGTCAAACACAGCTCTGCAATCAAGGAACTAATGGATGCCCTCCTACTCCCTGAAGAAGTGGCCGTTTTGAAAGTAAAGGCACATGGGAAATTGGATTCAGATGAAGCAAAGGGCAACCATTTGGCTGATCAGGCTGCTAAGCAAGCAGCCAGAGATTTGCAGGAAGTGGACGAAGAAGTGTCCGGTCAAGAAGAAGAAGTTCCTAGAAAGGAGCTGTCCTAAAGGACGGAATTTACTACAACAATTCTAAATTTTGCCTTCCAAGAAGCTTATACCCAGCAGTTGTCCAATGGGCCCATGGGCCTGCACATCTGTCAAAAGACCTAATGGCCGCCCTCATTCAAAAATATTATGAAGCACCTGGAATCACAACCCTGATCAACAGCTTCTGCAGGGCCTGTGTCATTTGTGCAAAATGTAATCCAGGAAGACCAATCAAGGTGCCTACAAAGCACCTAGCAAAACCCATGTACCCATTCCAGAGAATTCAAATTGATCATATCCAAATGCCCAAGAGTGGGTCTCATGAATATGCACTAGTAATGGTGGATATGTTCTCAGGCTGGCCAGAAGCCTACCCTGTAGCCAATATCACTGCAAAAACAACCGCAAGACGCCTACTTACAGACATTGTATGTAGATTTGGACTTCCAGAAGTCATTGAAAGTGATCAAGGCCCAGCCTTTACAGCAACAGTGACTAAAGAAATTTGGACTGCTCTGGGAGTGACCCTAGCCTTCCACACCCCTTACCACCCACAAAGTAGTGGTAAAGTAGAGCGCATGAATGGCACTCTAAAAGCCAGAATGTTAAAAATGTCACAAGAAACAAAAATGCCCTGGCCAGAAAGTCTGTCAATAGCTTTGTTCAGCGTTAGGCACACACCTAGAGGGAAACACTCGTTATCCCCATATGAAATTCTATTTGGGACAGCACCCAGGCTAGGTTGTTATTATCCACAGCAGTTACAGCTGCAATCAGATGTTTTAGTAGACTATGTAACTGAACTTGCAAGTGCCTTGAACAAAATACATGCCCAAGTTTTCTCTTCAATTCCAGATCCTGATCTGAACACAGGTACCCATAACCTGCTTCCCGGAGATTGGGTTCTGGTTAAGAAGTTCGTGCGGAAAAGCTCCCTGGAACCAAGATTTGACGGGCCATTCCAAGTTCTCCTGATCACCGCAACTTCCGTCAAATTGGCCGGCAGGCCACATTGGATCCACGCTTCCCACTGCAAGAAGTCTCCTGCCCCAGAGGAAGCAGATACCGCACAACCATGTACCTCTGGTACATTGTCTCCTTAATTAGTTTAATTAAGGCCCAGCAAGTAGCCATCACTAAAGATGCTAGTGGGTACACCTTCTGGTATAATTCATCATGTACCCGTGTGGCTACCTATACCTTTGATTATTGTGACATCGTAGAATGCCCATTCACTACAACACAAATCCAGAATATCTATAGAGATATCCCTCATGTAAAAGATCCATATGTTTGTGTAGTTGACAAACAATGGGGGCATGATTGTGGCCATTGGGGGGCGGCGGGATGGAATGCCGGGCCTTCCTGGGGCTACAAGCCAAAAAGTGCCTTATCTAAAGTAGATGATCATGGTAGGTCCCTCCTTCAAAGAATGACTCTGAGAAAGCCTGGAGGAGGCACACCAATGAAATTAATTCTTAATGTTGAGCATCCAAGCCCAACAGATGCAGACCAGTATGTATTGGGAATGTACTGGAAAAAGGGTTCCTATACTAAATTAGGGCATTTCTACCTTAAAGATATGTGTAATTCCCCTGAGTGGCGAGGAGCTACTCATATGGTCACAAACCCATTAAAACCACACATCCAGTCCTTTAAGGACATGATGGCCATTGCTAACCCCACCTTTGAAGATACTATGGCCGCTGAAACAGGTTTTAATGATGTTAACCTATGGTTAGAATGGATGAAATATAATGCCAACAAACATAACCGAACCGCATGCTATGTGTGTGGTGGTGCCCGGCCTCATCTGGGCACTGTACCTTTAACCCTGCCAGTAGATGATGAAAAATGCATTTTAAGTCTTTTTGCCTACCAATATAATTTCAACAGGTCTCAATGTCAAGCATGGACAGCGGAGTATCCTCTTATAGCCAAAAATGTAAGACCTCCTCATGGTGTTACCGTATATAAAGGTAATTACACTTGCTATGTCAAACATGATGGGATTGGTAAATTTGTGGGTAACTTTCCCGCAGGTTATTGTACTACATATAGAACTGTTCCTGTACGTTTGCTGCAGCAGCACACTAGGTCACTGGGAGATATTTACTGGTTGTGTGGGGATTTACAGTTAAGATCCAGAATGGACACAGAGTGGTGGGGGGAGTGTACATTGGCCAAGGCCATTATGCCTATACACATTATTTCTGACACACACACCAACACCCATGAGTCCAGCCACACTAAGGCCAAGCGTGAAGCCCCAGTAAAAGGAAGTTTTGACCCTCACATTTACATTGATGCCATTGGGGTGCCTAGGGGGGTACCCAATGAATTTAAAGCAAGAGATGAAGTTGCTGCAGGATTTGAATCAATTTTTACCATAGTTACTGCAAACAAGAACTTAAATTGGATAAACTACATTTATTACAATCAACAGCGTTTTGTTAATTACACCAGAGATGCCCTCCAGGGATTAGCCGAACAGTTGCAGGCAACATCCCAAATGGCCTTCCAAAATAGAATAGCCCTGGATATGATCCTAGCCGAAAAAGGAGGGGTATGTAAAATTTTGCCCGACACCATGACATGTTGTACCTACATCCCAGAAAACACAGGTCCTAATGGTAAAGTTACATTAGCCATAGCAAAATTAAATGACCTCTCAGAAGAATTAAAAAGGAATTCTGGGATAAAAGATCCCTGGGACAGATGGTTTGGTTGGATGACGGGTTGGAAAAAGGCTTTAATGCATATTGGTATGGCAATACTAATTTCTCTTTTTATCTTTGCTCTTCTCTTTTGTTGTGTCTTCCCCTGCCTGAGGAAAGCTCTCACGAAGACTATTGACCAAGCGGCACCCACTTTCACACTACTTGATGTTGATGACCAAGATTTCCAGGATCTCAACACACCCTGTTTGCCGCTGCAATCCATCCCTTTTGATGATAAAGTGCGAGAGTTCTAGGAAGGGACCACCTTAGGGACAGCATCTGTCGGTGAATGGTAAAGGCCCCATGTGGAGAAGTGGTGGGTTAGCTGCCATGGGATACCCTTGGGTGTGAAGCGTTCGAGAGCCATACTGACGGATGGTTAGCCTATTAGGGTCAGATCTAGGGACAGACTTGCACTTTGCATTAACACCTAGCTAGCGGCCACGGGGTTTCTGTGCCTTTGGGCTAACACGTCTTCTGGTATTAACAAATAAAGTTTTTATCTCTTAGAATCTAACATTTCATAGGGGGGACTGATGTAGAATTATTAAAAAAATCTTATTGTATTTATATTGAATTGCTGCTCTAACTCTGTATTAACCTGATACTGTGACAAATCCTCCATTTTGTCCTCATAACCTGACTTCTTCATATGAAAACTACATTACATGACAGAATTTCTCAGCACATCTAATACAATAGACAAGGACAGTATTCTCCATAAGGATATGACTAACCCAGGAACTGTTGAATTTCCTCTAACTCGCAACATAATATAATTTAAAGGCCATGAGAACACAGTAGTAATGAAATGTTCTATTCATAAGAGACCTTGCACCTAACCACGAGATTTGACATCACCGACCGAGTAAAATGACGCTCAAGACCCCTTGTCCCCCACCCATGTCCGAAAAAGTACCACCTCTTGGTGGGTGGACACGGAACTAACCACTTAGCTTTTGACCCAATTAATTATATTGATAGGTGGACACTAACCCAGACACTTAACAATTAATCCAATTAATGATGTTTATTCACTGATATCTTGATAATCAATGATGACGAAAATGTCTCTTAAAAGGGCCTGCGCGCCCGCTGATTCTGCACTTGCCAATAAATTTCCTCGAAGTTATTTTAACCTGAACTCCGTGTGTCAGACTGAATTACTTCAGCGTATATACGCAATTCAATTCTCTTTAATTTGGACAGGAACAGATAGACACTTAAACATTTTGGTTTACTGAAAAAGTACCATAACAACTTCATGATCACTATTAGTTAATAAATTGTCAGGGCCAGCTTTCACAATAGATAGGATATGCCGGCCACAACAGAAGGTAAGAGACATTGTCCGAAGACCATGAAGTGGTTCTCTCCTTACCAAACAACTGAATGTTAAATAACTTCAAGCTACTTTTTTGTTTTTATAGAGCATTTAAAGGAAAACAGTCATAGAATTGAGAGTTTAAGGAACTTTTATTTATTGATCTTTTTGCTTAATAATAAATATTGAGTTTATTCTGTAATTCTGCTCCGACACCTACCCTCTCTCCATTGCCAGAGCTTCCATTTGAATGGTATTTGATTTGAATCATCCATATTCTGACCCAGAGCAGATCACAGCTATGCAGCGTTGACAGCAGCCATAGCTTCTTATGTCAGCTGGGCAGCCATGGGTACCACTGGTTTAGCGGACACGATAACTGAAAGCTGCCTAGCTGTTCTCCATTCTGACAATGTAGAGCACAGTGGCAGGTGAGAATGATCTTAAACCCAAGATCACTAAGAATGGCAGTTAATAGTCAAAAGTCAAGTAGGAGTAGGAGTCAGAGTAGAATGATAAAATAAAAATCAATATACATTGCATCAGTGCAGCATGCAAAATTAAGCAGTCTAAATAATATAAGTGAAGTTAGGTGTTTAGATAAGTGCCCGTTTTTCACGCAAAGACCAGAGCAAATTTTAATTTAATTTATTTAAAAATCAGCTTCCTATCTAAATGGAACTATGAAAGAGAAGAAAGTCTGATGAGTCTTGTTGACAAGTGTAAATTCTTTAGATTTCAGAGATTTAGTATTCTCCAACTATAGCGCTTAGTTCTTGTAACCATTGGTGCAATGTGTAATGTCTATCACAGTACTGCATTTCATAGAGTGGTGTGGTCTGTGATGCAGTTTCATTCATATATATTCCACTATTATCTTGTCTGTACTGGTAACACAGCGCGTGTAGAAAATAGAAGCAGGGGATTTAGATTTATAAAAAAAAAAAGACTGTGCTACCATATACAATTTTATATGTAAAAAAAAATGTGATGGTATCTTACATGCAAAGAAAATATCTTCAGGACCTTCATACACCTTTGATCATATTTTCAAGAAATTGATCTACATCCTTTCTATGCATAACCCACTACAACCACTTAAAAGCTTAATTTTATTGAATGGAAATATGTTCAATCAGTATTACTTTGGCTAAGGAAATATATGTTCTTTCTGTTGATATTTTTGTCACATCTTGCCTTGTTCTGCGGATCAGTCTGGTGATGGCTTTTGGTATCCAGTACTCTTTTTACAATTCTTGTTTAGTTTTTCTTGGTTTTCTATTCCATGTCTGGTTTTCCTTATGCTGGGTTTTCTGGGTTCATTCCATTATTCCGTCCTTGGAATTCCCAGTCTCCTGGATTCATTTATATGTTTGTTTTATGTTGCCACACCCGTTTTCCATCATTCCTTTTGTTTCAGCCTGGACCTGCAGCAGTGTTTCAAGTCTCTGCCCTTTCTTGCAGGTAAGTGCTATTGTGGTTTAGTTTGGTTCTTTTAGTGAACATTAGGCAGTGTAGAACCTGACGAATATGGGGTTCATTGGCGTTGTGGCAGGCTTATGCAATGTATGATCATATAATGTAACTAAATCCCCATACTTTTCATATATAATGCTTAGTTATGTCTCCTCTTGCTTTGCCTATTATATCTTGTCTTGTTTTATTTTGTAATCCCAGTCCATGTACAGTCCTGTCCTGCCCCTGTTTAGTTAATGTTCCCTTATGTATTGTGTGTACATGTCCTGGGTTCTACTAGTTCTGTCTTGTTTTCATGTTTGGTGCCTGTTCTAGTCTTGCCTTGTTTCTGTACTGGATACATGCTGCAGAGCCCCCCTATCCAGTTCCTGGGAGGTCTGCATATCAAGCTCCTAGTTCCTGAGAGCCGCATAAGCTGAATCAGGGTTCTGGTATGTGGCTGCACAAACGCTGGTGCGCAACACCAGGGGGCGTTCGGTTATCCTGCACCAGACCCTGCTAATCCACCTCCACACTGTGACTCCTACATTGAACATCAGGCATACTGGGTCCCGGTCCTCTCACCGCTGCCCGGACAGTGTCTGGGTCCCGGGCACCGGACCGCCACCCGTGACAATTTTATGGTAAGTAAATCACATGAAATGTTTTTTTTAAAGTTATAGAAAAACCTGTGTCCAACAAACCTTCATGAAAACACAACACAGAAAATAAGCTTGCCTACTTACGGTAGTCTGATGCCAACTCCAGGACATTCATCGATCACCACAATGCCATATTTATCACACAGATCCATAATCTCCTCTGCATATGGATAATGGCTAGTGCGGAATGAATTTGCACCCAGCCACTTCAACAGATTAAAATCCTTTATAATAAGAGACCAGTCGAGACCTTTGCCTCTAACCTAGAGGGGAAAAAATAGCTATTTTATATACACAGTACCCACACACATCTGCAATTATCAATTGTACAAACACAATCAAATATGCCTCCTCCACATGAAACCACACACATTTTATTTTTACACTTTTTTTTTTTTTAAACCCTGCTGCAAAAAAATAAATACAACATTTTGATAGTTGTCAATAGGATAAGTGATTCCGCCCAATAGAGGTAACTGTCAGAGTCCAACCAATTACTTTATGTGGGATAATTTTTCAGCAATCTGAAAAGGTTGAATTCAGTCATAATTTGGATCCTATTTGATCGTAAATTTTGCCTGCCTTCACAGAAATTTCAGAAGACCGACAAATTTAGAGTGGCGGAATAAATTTGTTTTGGGAAGACAGTGTGACGGACTTGTACCCTTTATGTTCACTAAAAGACTTCTTCACAGCCCCCCTGGTTCGGTACCTTCACTTCTACTGAACGTACTACTGAATACATGCTCCCTGGCAGATGGCAGCCATTTTGTATCCCAAAGAACCCAGCGGTAGTTAGCCGCTTACTCCATGGAAAACTATACGGCCAATGGACCATACAGTTCTCAGACTACTTATTTCCCTGTTTTGTCCACTTGACGATCTGAGGGTAGGTACTACAGACTCTTGAGAACAATCACTGCCAGAGAACCAGGGGGAGCGCCCTTTCGTTTGACCGGCCAAGGACACTTTTCCTCTGCAACGGTTTTGGATTTTACCCATATGTGTGGCCGGTCAAAACTTTACTCCGGTGGTGATTGATCCGGGCGCTATTTGGCCAATGTGGGTGCTCGGACCAGAGCTATCCTGGGATGTATGACATGTGGGGTTTCTGTGTGTTTTAAATGTGTACGTTTAAGTTATAATTAACTTATCTCCCAGACACAGACGCCTGGGCGGGATTACTGTGTAAAGAAATTTAAAACCAGATAAGACGCCAGGCCCAGACGGTTTTGTAAATATATTTTATAAATCCTTTAAAAACCATATAGTTTGTCATTTAACCAATATGTTTAATGAAATGGTCTCAGTAGGTAAATTTCCTCCTGAGATGTTAAGAGCAAATATCCTTCCAATCTTAAAAGAAAATAAGGATCCCTCAAAGGTGGAAAATTACAGACCTATTTCTTTAATCAACACGGACGTTAAGATATTTTCATCAGTTTTGGCCAATAGACTAAAGGGACTCATGGATAAGATTATAAAGAATGATCAAATTGGCTTTATACAGGGGAGAGATCCAGTTGACAATTCTAGAAGATTACTCGATTTGATAGATGCAGCTCAAAGGAATAAAACTTCTCTGTTTATTTTGGCAGTAGACGCGGAGAAAGCTTTCGACAGGGTCGGTTGGGTCTTCTTAAGGAAAACTATGGAAAAGTTCGGCATACAGGGGTGGATGCTTAAAGCAATTCTGGCACTATATGAAGGTCCAGAAGCAAGAACAGTGGCTCCAAATATATGCGCTGACTGGTTCACACTAAAAAATGGAACGAGACAGGGTTGCCCCCTATCGCCCATTTGATATATTATGACAATGGAGATACTAGCTATTAATATAAGAAATAATCTTCAAATAAAAGGCTTTAGCTATAGAGAGAAAGAATTCAAATTAAATCTATATGCAGATGATCTGATTTTGACCTTAACCGACCCTGTCGATTCGCTTGGTGCCTTGATGGAAGAGGTAGATAAATATGGTTTGATTTCAAATTATAAAATAAATGTAAATAAATCCACTTATATAGCTATAAATATCTCTAGAGAATGTTGCCAATATATAAGAGACAAATATAAATTTAACTGTAACAAAAACATAATATCTTATCTGGGAATAATGATTACTGATGACTTAAAAGATACAATGCAAATACATTTTTTAAAAACATATAGATCAACCCAAGAGTCATTAAAAATATGGAGACAAACTGAACTGTCCTGGTGGGGTAGAATTAATTTGGTCAATTCATATTTACTCCCCAAATGGTCCTACTTATTCCGCATGATCCCCTTGAGAATGCCACAACCATGGCTATATATGATACAACGAGATATAAATAATTTTATCTGGAAAGGAAAAAGGCCGAGGATGAATAAACAACTTTTGATGCAGAAAATTAGGAAAGGAGGGATAAATTTTCCGAATATTAATACAATCTATGTAGCTAATATGATGTTTCATATTTATAAAACGCAACTCTTAAGTTCTGAGGAACTGGGTTGGTACCAATTAGAAAAGGAGATGACAGAAACAGATAATTTGTACCAATTAATCTGGTTAACCAAACAAGATGAAAGAATTAAGAAAGTGTGTTCCTCAAATAGTTGTTTGCAATCAATTCTGATGGAATGGGAAAAGTTGAGGACGAAATGCGGAATAAGTAATAAAATATTGGGAAATTTTAACTTCAATATTATTCATCTAAGGATGAAGGATATAAATATAAGTGCATGGACAACGAAGGGTATTAACTTTATAAATCAAATAATATTGGGAGATAAAATCAAACCATTCGAAACCCTGGTACATGAATATTCGCTACCCAGGCAGGAGTGGTATAATTACCTAAGAATCAGAGGTTTTATCCAACAATTTTTGTTATATCGACCCATAGAGGGAATAGAAAATTTGACAGCTCTATTAAAAAATGATAATGTACCGCAAATAGTGTCGAAGGCAAGAAGCGCTCTCCTACAAATTGAGGCACCTAGTAGGAATGTTAATATGCAGAAATGGAGTAGCGAAATGAATGTACAGATTTTCAAGGTTGAATGGGATCAAGTAATATTTCAAACAGGCAAAATAATCCACTGTCTGAATCTTCTTGAGGTATTATTTAAATTAATGAATCGATGGTATTTAGTTCCCACCAGAATGTCCAAAATGAATACCTCTAACTCTTCATTGTGTTGGAGATGTAACGAAAAAGAGGGGTCTTTTGGTCATATATGGTGGGAATGTAGTAAAGTTAAAAATTTGTGGTACATGACCTTTGAATCTTTGGAGTATATTACAGAGACAAATATACCTAGAGGTCAGCATAACGGCCTATTCCATTTAAACCTACAATTACTTCACTTTAAAGAAAGATTTATATATGTCCACTTTGTTGCTGCAACAAAAATAATAATCGCAAGAAATTGGAAGAGTAGTGCGATTTTTACACAGGACCAATTATATTCACAAGTCCAATACCAATTAACTATGGAGGCCTTGGGGTACCAGTCTACAAAAATCAGAGAAGTCAGTAAATTCTGGAAGGAAAAAATAGAGAGATTGATTAGACAAATTCCTGGACAAAACAATTAGGATAACATAATTTTTCTTTTCTTTTTTTGAACATAGACTAAGATACAGCGGCCCACGTATGTTCCCCAAGAAGGGTATTGCAATGCATATTAGTGTTATGTGTATGTTAAGTCCATCACAGTAATGAAGGCACATGTAATAAGATAGTTAAGAAGTGCCTCCACTGGGAGAGAGAGGAATAAAGAGTGAAGTAAAGAGGGAGGAGAAGAAAGCATTGAAAGAGAGAGAAAGTAAAGAGAGACGGAAAAAAGAATACGAGAAATTCACATGTATAGAAATAACTCCACTTTAACTCTAAGAATCGATTCACGATGTAATGACACTTCTGAGTACAAGATAGGCGGATTATTTTGAATTAGGGATAAGGCAGTAATATCCTCTCAAAGAAGAGAGAAATTGTTAACTATGCACTTTATATATATATATATATATATATATATTCCTGTTGATGGTAATGCATTGTGTAGTGTGTACTGTCTTTTTGTATGTTTTTGTATGTCTGACAACTAAAATCAAATAAATTATATAAATAAAAAAAAAAAATAAAAAAAAGAAAGAAGGGGGTCTGGGCATAAAAGACTGCATTCAGAGCAATAAACTCAGATTACTCCCAGAACTAGGTCTAGTCTGGTTACTGGGAGGAAAAGAGCTATATTAACACACTGTTCAAGTCTGGTCGAGAGGAGAGTTTAGCGGAGGTAACCAGTCAGGTTACTAGGGTTCAGCTACAGAGAGCAAAAAAAGTAAGGTGCAAGAGAGTATTGAGAACAGACAACAACTCAAGTAGGCTGCCCTTTGGTGAGACCCTGCTCAGATCTCCAGTTGGTTTTAGCTTATCTTGTGCCATTACAAAAATAACCAGGGCCATTTGCATATCAGACGGATCCCACCTATAAGGACAGTCTAGACCCAAAAAGCAGGCCAGCTCGCTCTGCACGAGAGATACAGCAACCTCAGACAATTGTTTTGGCCTTGCTAAGACTCGTCAATGAGGTATAGCCAATATCCCTCTAGGCACCATGAGCAAGGGGTCCAAGTCCTGATTACCCTTTTAAACTTGGAGAGAGCAAAATAACAAGGTGCAAGAGAGTACTGAGAACAGCTCAAGTACCCTGTTCTTTTATTTCGTGAAAAGTGGCACAATATACACAAATCATTGTTCACAAATATACACAATCATGTTCAGAAAAGATTGCTTGGGTGAAAAAAACAAACAAAAAAAAAAAAAACACAATTTAAAAAAAATCAGACTTATTAAATAAATTGCAACACAAAATGTTCCAAAAATGAGATGGAAAAACAAAGTCAGTGACACTTTCATATATAGTGTTCAGCACAGGGCATGGGGGGGGGCCTGAACCGATTGCATCTAGCAGTGTTTGTCAATGCATTGGATAACATGTATTATATGTATTTTTCCGCTGGGATGCTGTAGCACAAAATATATGAGCACACTAGCAGGTCAGGCCTTAGCAGGGAAGAGCTGGTCTTCTACACGGGATCTGTGCTATTCGGTAGCACCACTGGTGGTAAAGTTGTTCCATGCATTTATCTGATGCAAACACCTATGTGTCTATCTTGCTAATGTAATAGAAGCATTGAATATAAGCCTGGTCAGGGAGCATTTGTATTTTGACTCTGGTATAACTTTGGGGATGAAGAGGGAATGGGGTGTATGTGTGAGGTCTTTCATATCAGCTTGAACTAAAAGCTATTTTATCCACCAACTATGCAGAAAGTAGATCACCATCCCCCAACATTGCCAGCATACATTTGAGTTTTACCAAGATTCTATGGAGGATCTGTTTATGTTCTGTACCCACCACACAATGTTAAGACTCCACATGTTGTAACATTAACGGACTAGGGAACTCAAGGCAACAGCTAAGTGGATGCACTGGGAAATGTACACACCTCCTCCTGGGGGCCATGAAACCACTGGGGACCATGTGCAGATGGGCTCATTGTGCCCCTTTGGGTGCTTGCTCACAGCTTAAGAATATGAAACAGTGGCATAGATTCCCCCACCCACCAAGATAATCTTGTGGAGGAAAAAAGACGAGTCGGGCCCAGCAGTGCCTGGCCAGGGGCCCTTCTCAGAGGCTGGACTGACTGAAATTGAATACCCCAATAATGCCTGCAGTCAAAGAAGAATAAAATGAGAAACACCAGTAGGCACACATTTCACTTATAACTAGCAAACATAAGTATTCTCCCAAGATGGTGCCTACTAAGCCCCTATTGGAGAACATGCAGAGCCAGAAGATGTGGTCTCAGATACATCACAACCAACATTTTGCACTTTAGACATACATTTTTAGACAGACATTTTTCACTGGTATAACCCAAGGATCCAAGGTCTGCCCAGCTCCTAACTCTTGGATATCTTCTGATGCTTATTGCTAGATATTCCAGAGCCCATGTAGCCCATCAAGTCTAGTCTTGACAGCAGGAGGGGATATCATAGTGTACTTTTACCTCTTCAGCACACAAAGAAGCCACAATCAAAATATTCTAAGAAGTTGGAATTCTGTACACAGTCAAGGACTTCGATCTCTCCCATATAGAAACATTACCAGTCTTAGGCATTGGCAGACCTGCTACAAGATAATAGCTTTGCCTGGGACACCCCTTCAAAATTAAGGTTTTACAAAAAGGAGAATGACCACCATTACCAGCTGCTGTTATGTCCACCACATGACCCAGAAGATTTATATGTGCATTAGACATATCCCTGCAAAAGGCATTGGATTCCTGCCAGTACTGATCAAACTAATCAATGTTAATTCTGGGTGAAAAAAAACAAACAAAAAAACAAGAATTTTCTAGAAAAGTGACCGATTTACATCTTCCAGTTGTACAATAAAGGCAAACTCTTGCAAGACAGATGTTTATCATATTTCCCATAATGCTCTGTCAGCCTTTTAACTGGTGGGTCATTTATCAAGGGTAATTCTGGAGACAAAGCTCTATATCTGGAACAATCATACAAGTCAACAGACTATTACCACTGGTTGCTGCACTTTGATAATTATTTATATAGATCAATTATGTAGCAGATTCTAAATATGTCAAATGGAAGTATGAAATAAAGAAATTTAACGTACATCATAGTCCTCATGCTTGTTGACGCCATGGAAGTAGAAAGGTTTCCCATTGATGAGGAATTCAGTTTCAGACACTTTCACAGTTCTTATCCCCACTGGCAAAGTGTATATGTCCACAAAGGAATTAAACTCTGTGTCTGTGGACATCTTAACCTGTTAACCAGATAGGAAGTTCACATCAGTATACAGTTAGTAAAATCTCATACAGAATAATACATGTGGTTTTGGAAAATCTAGTTCTTATGTATAAAAGGTCCTCCCTGCTCCTAAGATGACCTTTCCTATCATTGATTAGGCAATCAACTGCTCAAGAAGGTGAATAAATGGTCTTGGAATTTTATGGGATCTTCCACAGACACCAATTTTGTGTGTAACCACATGGCTCCTAACAGCTTCAGTTATCCTCAGAGATAGACGATTACTGGAAAGTGGTAAGGATGAGAAGAGAGAGCTGGTAAATATATCTAACCTCTATGCAAGTAGACTGGTCACCTTGTCATTTAGACTTCATAAGAGACAATTTGTTTAACTTTACTCAAAAAATGCTGTGATTGCAAGCAGTAAGTCATAACTAACAAATAGATTATTTACTCAAGTTAATAATCACACCCCTTGTGGCGGATTTCATGTTCTCCAAAGCAAGTTCAGGGTTTGATCCTGGATTTTTCTGCAAAATGATCTGCACATCATGAAAGCAATGATAAAAATACCAATAACTAAGTACATATTTTATAATTTGATCAAGGTTCTTGGACTTGAATAAGGGCCTGTTTTCCAATGTTCATGCCAATATTTACCAGCCAACCACTTTTGCTAAAGTGTCTATTGCTACTGTTAGTGAATAGCAGCTGTTTCCAAACATGGAAATCTCACATTTAGCAACAGGGAATTACCAGCTGCCGCTATTGTTAATGGCTCTGAAAGAGTATACCACTACTTACTTACTAGCTAGTAGTTATCCAACATTGTTGTTACAGTTTATCTGCTGCTGCTACAGCCATTTCAACAAATGTAAAACCTGCCTCGTGCATACAAAATTATCCAGCTGCATGTAGCTAAACCCACACATGTACAAATCACACTCTGCCACCCTCTCATCCACCCCGTACAATAGGCCCATCATTAGTTTTTCTACAGAGGCCATGACACCAGCTTCTACTGGACCAATAATTATTTTATTATTTTTTTTTAACTACACAAAAAAGGGTTGTTAGGTGGAGTGAGAGATAGTTAGAAGATAGGTTATTTTTTTTTTTTTATGTAATAAGTAGGGCCCAGGTGACTGGGTGTCTTCTCATCCGTATAATTATCTCTTATTGGAGTCCATATTATATTTTTAAAAAAGGACCCAGCAGACTGAGTATGTTTTGGACCCCATGGAAGCAATATTATATTTTTTATAAAAGACCCAGGAGATGCCTATAGTAATTATAATTCTCTTAGGAGACTGGGTGTTGCCTGGGTCCTCTTAGTATCCTTCAATTATCACAATGGTAACCATGTGGATGCAGTTATCAGTTTCATCAAATGTAATCAGGATGTAGGTATTAATAAATAGCAATAAGGTTGGAAACATGTAGGTTACATCTACCAGCTGTTAATAACTACAGCTGATGCAGATATTTATCGGCCTGGTTAGATACAAGTTCCCAATCTATAAAATAGTTATTAGACACTTTTGGTAAATTTGGTCGGATTATGGACAAAGTGAAATTAATTGGGGGGGATGGGGAAGCAAAAGTGGGCAAGAAATTCCCCTCTCCATTTTCAGTAGAAGCATGTATCAGTGATAGGGCAAAATCTGAAAAAGGGTGGGTTGGATTGAGAAGCAGGAAGACAGAAAACACACACCTATACACTCAATATCACTAGCGGAGGTTCTAGCACAGGTACACATCAGGAGAAAATAAACTGAAGCATAGAAGACCTCATACAATTTCTGACACATGTAGGGATTGACAGGGATGCACGGAGACTCTTTGCTCTTTTGAAAAAAATAAATAAAAAATATTTGCTATCAGTTCTGTTATTAATATAAAGTGCAATTTACCTCTAATGTATACCGGTATCCAGGATTCTCACTCATCATGTAAGGCCACCAAAAGTTTGCATTTGATACTTTGAGCTGCCCGAGAGAGCCTAAACCCATAGCTGCAACCTGTCCTTCCTGATCACGTAAAGTCACAGATACAGAATAATAGTCAGAACCAGCCACGTTAACCTCATAGTTCACTAGTCCTAATGCAGACAATGATGAAAAAGAAGATGGAAATCAGCAAAAACATATCAGAAATTATATCCCTATATCATAGTAAGCCATAGCAAAGTGAATACTACCAATAAAAAGGACACTTCCTGCACCAACGTGCTTTTTTTCATAGGTTAGATAGAAATATTCATATTTGTTTGTTTATACAATACATTTTATGTAAATGTTATGCATTTCCCCTTTTTATACACCTTTTCATACTTTGGACTTTACTTTTATATCTTCTTTACAGACCCCCATTCTGGCATCATTTTCTTCTTATGGTTTCTCTCACTTGATGTACTGACCATTTATTCTTCACTCCACTTCCCTGAAATTACTGGGCTAGCTTTTACCTTAAGTGACATTCTACATTATTATTTGTCAACTCATATGAATGGTTACTGGTTACTGAATTGGTTGAGACGTTATAATCTTTATTCCAGTAGTTCTCAAATAGACAACACATTACTATATATATATATATATATATATATATATATATATAACAAATATACAAACCAGTGCACTCGCTTATTAACTAAACAGAGATTTCAAATCCTAAATGGTACTATTTAAAAACACCTCGGGGGGCGGAGCCTGACTGCCGAGACAAGCAGAAGCACAATCTTTGAGCTCCCAGCGAAAAACGGGAAAACCGACTCTAATTACTGCAAATCTCACCTCCAAACACAACAACACCGACGAGAGAACATACCCAGCATCATGGGTCGAAAAAGTAAAAAATCGCCGACGGACAGACCAGCTCCGGGACTGACAATTGGAGACATGTGGCGGCAAGCACGCGGCACGGGCGAAGTCAACATGGCGGCTCTCCACGGAGGCTGCTCCGACTTCTACTCGGATGACTGCTCTGGGGATGCGGAGGATGACTACCCCCCAGCTTCGGCCCCTAAGCAAAAGCCGAACCCCACCAAACCAAGGGCTGACACAGACTCCGATTTGGTAACCACCGGGGTCCTGAAAACATTGCTGGCGGACCTGCAGAAAAACATACTCACAGACGTCACCGCTCTCAGAGGTGAGCTGCAGGGCCTGACAGGCCGCATTTCGACACTGGAGGTCTCCTCCCAAGACAGCCAACAGCATATATCCTCACTGCAGACAGCAGTGCAGGATCTCCAACGGCGGAACATAATAATGGAACGGCGCTTTGATGCCCAAGAGGACTCCAGGCGGAGGCATAATTTAAAGGTCAGAGGGATCCCAGACGTGCTGCCGGAGACGGAGCTGCCGCAAACATTAAAACGAATCCTGACTGCCATTCTACCACCCGGCCAGGCCAAGTACATCACACCCGTAGATTCTTTCCGGGTTCCCAAACCTCCCAAGGCCCCAGCTGCAGCCACAAGGGACACCATAGTCACCTTCAGAAGCGGGAAAGATAAAGCGGCGGTCCTCGCGGCCCTCCGAGACAGAACTCCACTGCAACTGGAGAACATGCACCTGACCTTTTACGCCGACCTGTCCGGAGGCACACTAACCTGGCGCAGGTCGCTTCAGCACTTCACGTCCTTACTCCGACGACACGATATTCCCTACCGCTGGCGACCCTCCCAAACACTCCTAGTACAGCATGAAGGAAAATCACACCAGGTCCACGACACACAGGACGCAGCAAATCTCCTGTGAAATATGGGCCTACTACAGCTCCCTCACACCCAAGCGGGATCCCAAGACCATACCTCCCCAACTCACAGCTGGGACCCGACACGAATTACCACATTCGTGCCCAGGCATAATACGCCGGACGCATACGCATCGATTACCACATAAATGAGGGATACGGGACCCTCCACTTATCCTCACGACACCATGAGCTGCCCGCAGAGACTCTGGGGACCGGCTCATCTTGCCACTGGACTCTCACCCAACTGTTGCTTCCTGGATTCTATGGTTTCTTTGGTTTCTTTGTTTTACTTGCTTCACGGACCGCACACATTGGCCCTGACTTCCTCACCCTACCGCGTTCTACACGACTCGAAGACTGGAGAACCCCAGATCCGCGAACACTCCTTGACTGCCTCCTGAGGATGACTAACCTGGAGCACACCGCAAACACAGATTGATTCACCAAAGACTCACCCCAGCATATGAGGCTATCTTGAGAGGGACATAAACTCTGACACTGAGGCCCACATTTCCTCACCACAAACGGTCACAGAGCCGGTAGCGGACATGGAGGACTCCAGCCTTAGCGGCCACTTGTAGGCTCACCACACCCTTGACTTTCACGCGGACGTACGAACCACCTCCGCTGCTCCGACCATGGAGCCTCTGCACATCTATACCGGGACTCAAAAGTTTGTTTTTATGCCTTTGTTTTTTCCCTCCCTTGTTTTCCTAGGTGCTGCATCACGACAAGGTAACGCCAACCTTGCCTCCCTACACTATACTGCCCGTCTGAGTAGGCATTGCTCCACCCGAGGACATCCAGTCCTGCCATACTCTACATGCTAACACATAGGCCAAATATGCCGCCAGGCCACAGTATATGCCAAGGCGCTTGACCGACACAGGGTCACTGGACTACTTGGGTAACCCGGAGACCCTCCACCAATAGGTAGGCACTTCCCAGCTTATTAGAGAGCGCACTACACGCTAAGTCAGTAATGGGCGAGAGAGGGACACACACCCACGCACACGATATCACCGACTACCTACATGACGACCAGCATGTCAGCAACACCTTCCACGCATCTGGCACAGGGTGAATGACCCGGACCCTGCAGTGGGAACCGCGAGCCCCATGTTGTGCAGTATATGGGATCACGGGCCCCAATGCGAACTCTACTTAACATAAAGGTGTGCTAAAACAGTATAACGTAATATCCTATGCAACCATGTTACAACGTTCCTTATTCTGTTTATTATTATTTGCTTTTTTATCCTTTTCTATGTCGAACCCAGCAACCATGCTTGAACCGCCCTTAGGCGATAACAGCATGGTCTTGGGTGTTCACAAAGACGGATAGTTGAATCCTACGTAACTGTATAGCCCAATCTTCCTAATCTGATGTTGTATCGCTCCACTGTCTATCTCACCTATTATTATTAGAGTAAAAGGTACAGCTAAAAGACAACCTATAAAGTCTAGCCAGAAAGTGAACACCTAAGAACGTACGTTGTGCTCTAAACACATGATAGTGATACCAAACAAGTATCTACTCTTGCCTCTGTAACTACAAAATTATGCATGATCTGACACTGCTATATTTTATTTTGCCTTTTTCAACGTATAAGCGTTGACTTAGCTTGTTCGTTTGAAGAGTTAGTAAGTTATACTTAGGTTTTGAGTGAAAATCCTCCTGCACCCTATGTATGCTAGCGGTGACGATCCCTTACACAAACCCCAGAAAAGTTAGTTAACCTATGTCTATGCTCGGGGCTCTGCAAAGTATACATTGTACGGTGACATGAGGGTATTGCCAGACCATCTAATCTGAATTGAAATCACACAACACTTGGAAGTTCTGTCCACATGTAAGCCCCTTAATTAATTGATAGAAATGTGCTTGTAATTCTAAACATGTATAGAGACCGTGCTCATGCAGAGGAGACATATGGTAGGACTACCTGTACAATTCTCCTTCATTGAAACCTAAAAACGT
This sequence comes from Pelobates fuscus, assembly GCF_036172605.1. NCBI lineage: Eukaryota > Metazoa > Chordata > Amphibia > Anura > Pelobatidae > Pelobates > Pelobates fuscus. Next base: position 271,065,024 of record NC_086317.1, on the reverse strand, counting down.
TAATCTTTGTTAAAACTTATACTTAAAAATGTGCCTGTTCATCGACTGCCATGACATGTAATACCTCTGATTGCTAACTTACCTCGATGTCGCTGTTGTGGCGCGCCAAGGCCGTTTGTTCATTTTGTGCACAACAAAAATAAAGAATTTATAAAAAAAAAAAAAAAAAAAACCTCACCTAGGTAGAAAATAATGGGGGTTTGGTTACATTATATGATCATACATTGCATAAGCCTGCCAACTGCATCAAAGTACCCCATTCTTGGCAGGTCCTACTCTAGCAGCCTAATGCTTGCTCTTATGAGATTAATCCACTTACTTGGGAAATGCTTCCTTACTGGTACTCTCTGCAAGTCAAGGCTAAATAGGGTCCTGGAATGACACACATGTGTGCAGTTGGCAGGCTTATGCAATGTATGATCATATAATGTAACCAAACCCCCATTATTTTCTACCTAGGTGAGGTGTTTTTAAATAGTACTATTTAGGATTTGAAATCTCTGTTTAGTTAATAAGCGAGTGCACTGGTTTGTATATTTTTTGTATTTTGGTCCCAGTAGCACCCTGTAATATATGCATGTTTAGGCGGGTGCAGCCCTCCTGACTTTGTGTATGTGTGTGTATATATATATATACACACACACACACTGCATTTAATGAACGAGTGAGTGTGCTGGATGAATTTGGCCCCAGCGGCACAAGTATTGCATGTTCAGGTGAGTGCAGCCTCTTGTTTAATATATAAATTGGAACCTCAGAACTCAACAACACGTTCCAGAAGGCTGTTCGAGTTCTGGTTTATTCGAGAACTGAATAAACATTTCCCATAAGAATTAATGTAAATTTAATTAATCCGTTACAGACACCCCAAAATTACAGCATTTTAACACAAATTTTACAGTTTAAAAATGCCTTGCATGCATAAAATCATATGAAAAATTAAACACAATGTACAGTAAATGAAAATATAACATCACTTTACCTGTAATTGAGAGTTGATCGCGTAAGTGGAAAGGAACAGAGAAATTATTGTTTGGATGGGGTAGGCAACGGTTTATCTGGCATTTAAATGTGTCTAAAGTGTGTCTAATTGTAGATTATGCTAACGCAGTGTACCTATAATCTAAAATTTTATTAAAGGACCACTCTAGTGCCAGGAAAACAAACTTGTTTTCCTGGCACTATGTAGTCCTTAGGTACCCCCCACCCTCATGGCCCCCCTCCCACTGGGCTGAAGGGGTTAAAACCCCTTCCGCCACTTACCTTTCTCCAGCGCCGGGCTCCCTCAGCACTGGTGTCCTCTTCTCCTCCTGCCGACGTCAGCACCAAATGCACATGCGCGGCAAGAGCCGCACGCGCATTCAAGCCGCCCATAGGAATGCATTTGCTTTCCTATGTACGTCAGCGTCTCCTCACTGTTATTTTCACAGTGAGAATCGCGGAAGCGGCCTCTAGTAACAAGAAACACATCCTTTAACGATAACAAAGATTCAGACTGTATCTGAATACGATCCGAATCCCAAATGGATGGTTTTCATAGAGAGTGTGAAGACGATCCCATGTATTGATCCATGAAGGTGAAAGGCACTTGGAAATGAACAGTTTGTCATAAATACATATATATATATCCAAATTGTATACAATAAGTAATAACAAATAATTAATCGGAATCTCACTATGCGTGATATAAAATAAATCAACACACCCACCCTGAATTCATATCTTTATTGAAGTAAAAGTAAATGAATCATAGAAACAGGGAAAGGAAAAAGGGTAGGAAAATACTTGCCTCCTGCCCTTAATAAAATTAAGATTATAGGTACACTGCGTTAGCATAATCTACAATTTTATAACACGACAGGAGGCTTGGTATTTTGCATTTTTAAAGCTGTGGGGAAGAAAAGCAAAAGAAGCATGAGAAACCTGACGGGAAGAAAAAACACTGAATGTACTTTCTCTAGCCCAGTCCACGGATCGCAATATGTCGGTAGGCAAAGCACTGTAATGGACAGTTTTGCTCACCAGAGATTAAAAACCGTTTAGGCGATATTCCCCTTTCCAGATGCACAGGCAGCAACTGTAATCACCGATCTCCCGAACTGCAAACTCTACGAATCCTGGAAACAGCCGAACAGGAAAACCATACGAAAGGGTTACACTCCTGGCAGTCAGCATACAATCCCAATTCCCCCAATAACGAGACCACACTTTGTTTTGAGGGTTAAGCAGAATCTGGCTGTACTGGCACATACAGTCTCTTTTATTCCCAATCCACAAACATAGCACAGCCCACAGGGTTTTACAGAACAACCAATCAATCTGTACAATACACACAGACACTCCCACACAAAATCCTCCCCTTTGCCTGTGATATGATTACTGAACACAATGGGTAATCTCATTATCACAAGCAGAGGAATACAGTTTTTTACACAATATTCATAACTTTGAAAGTATGCATCACATTCACATAAAATCATCCAAATTGGACCATTGGTTCAAAAGATAGATCGAAGTCCTTTGTGACCAAATGAAGCATGGCTTTTCTGCCCAAAACCAGTTCCACAGAGTCTTCTATCCTGGAGATAATTGAGAAGTAATCCAATTATCTCCAAGGACAGAGGCAAAACTCCATTAAGCACATGGCAGTAAAAAGACAGTAAAATACAATAAAATACACAAGGTTACATTTATTACATAAAATACAGACATGCAACATATCCCCAGATAGCTTAGGTCTGAGCGCACATTATTACCGGATGGCGCTCAGATCACATACATCCAGTTCAATCGCCATGGAGCCAAAGTCTTTCATACAGTCTTTCAGTATACAGCTGGGCTCCATGGCATAGCTATCTGGGGTAGCATGGCTTTAACAGTCCGCATAAAGGCACAAACCAGCCTTTCTGCAGGGAAAAAGAACAGGGCCATAGTCTAAAAGGCAAGAGGCGGGCAAGCAGCCCCCTCCAAGGACACGTGGTGAGGTCGGTTTCGCCACAAGCACCCACCGAAAAAACATTCTATGAGGCTGCGCCCTGAACCAAGTGTGCACCAAAACAAGAGCGAGTCTACATCCGCTAGAGGTATCAGCCAGCAAATGAAATAAGAAGTGGTCCTGACGGGGGATGTCCGTAGAGGAGCAGTACGTTCTACACATCCTAGTAATGTGTCCACCACGTAGAGACGGGGAATAGTGCGAAAACAGGATATGAGATGGAGGAAAAGTCCGTCTTAGTCCCACGCGAAATAGAAAATGCCATTTCTTCCAGAGTGAAGGGAAAAAACGTCCACATTGCTCGAACGTCCAACCCGTCGAACAGAAAAAAAAAGACACAAAAGTGTAAGTTTCGCCGAGAGTAGCCTCAAAGACAATTCCGTAATGTGTGGCCATTCACAAAGAAAAATTTTAAACTAGATCCATGTTCCACATACTAGAGTATTTGGGAGCAGGTGGTCTAGACAGGCGTATCCCCCTCAAATGCGACAGACCAGAGGGTTCGTGGAGAAAGGAGAGAGCGTAAGCTCCTTGGAACGTCCAATTCTAAAGTAAGGCATCCACTGCCTCGCACTCTAGAACCAGAAGCCAGCTGAAATATCTCTGTAACAGACTGTTGGTCCGGGATGCAAATAGGTCCAACTGGAGCAGCTCCCGTAGAGGCCTCAGAGTGCAGAATATTGCGACGTTCAGTCTTCAGTCGCTGATGTCCCTCCAGTCTGCCGATTCCTGGTAAGTACTCTGCTCGTAGAGTGATGTTGCGGGTAGGCAGAATTGGTATATGCCTCCGTGAGGTCCCGGGATCGTGCTCCGCCCAAGCGGAATCCTAGGAATTGTATCACCTGAGAAGGTGTGAGAGCCGATTTCTCCTTCACAAGGAATCCCAGAGATTCCAGAATATACACTATGAATTCCAACTGCGAGCGCAGTCTGGAGATGGAATCACAAAAGATCAATAGGCCGTCCAAGTAGGCAAGACAACGGATACCTTGGGATCCTAGGGGAGTCATTACTGGTTTTAGAAGTCTGGTGAAGCACCATGGTGCCGAGCTGAGTCAGAATGGTAGGTATGTGAATTGGCAAGGATGGTCCTGCCAGAGGAACCCTTGGAAACGTCTGCTCTCCATCGTCATGGGCACGGAGAGATAGGCGTCCTTCAGATCTAGACGTGTGAACCAATCGTTGGCCATTAGGAGATTCCCGTAACAGATGAGTACCTTCCATTTTGAAATGGCGATATACTACAAAGTCAATAAAGTGACATAATTTGATGTCTGGGTGGTAGTCCCCTGTCTTTTCATGACCACGAATATATTGCAGAAGGATGATGGAGGAGGTATTTGGTGTATGGGACCTATGTGCAAGAAGCGACTGGTGGCGCGGCTTCTATGCCGACCGGTCCTGCCAAAAACACCCCTGCCAGGGTAAGAGCAAACACTTGTCTCAATGATGACTGGGCTTCGTTGAGTGTGGTGAAGAGATTCACATGCTGTAAGTTCAGTGATAAAAGGCTCACAATATAATAAACCATTGCCACTGGTCCTAGCTCTCTCTTCCCCAGATCCAAGAGCTTGTTAATTTTCAAAAGAGCCCATTCCCGCATATGGTTTGGATCCAGTGGTGTGTTGCGTGAGAGTGCTAGATCTGCATAGTATAGGTTCTTCGCCAGGGGATCCAACATGTCCAGGAGTCTACCCAAGCTCTGGGGTGACACCTACTTTATCAGAGAGGATCAGACAAGGGCATTCTGTGTGAAGGCGTGCACGTTCCTCCTTCTCCAAAGGCTTTCGTAGTCAAATGTCCATATTGTGGGAGATAGCCCGGAAGGCACAACTCGGGAGATCTCGGGTGTCATACTGCCCGTGGATCAAATAGGGGCAAGCCTTGGGTGTCAATCAACACGGTCAATCTTCATCGGTGTTCAGAAGATTGTTAAGCATTCCCCACATAGAAAGGGTAATCACAATGTATTCTTTGATGTAATGTGATTCAGTACCTATCATATCGTGCCAGTCTTCATCAGAGGTCGAGCCGTCTGCTCGCCATTCGTCCACTATCGCAATAGTAGGTGAATTCGGACAAGATCCTTGAGTGGAGCCTTCCCTTCAGACCTCCTGGTTATGGGGCTGGAGCCTTTCGGACTGGACGTGGGTACCCTGGAAGTCTCAGAGCCTCCTGCTCCATCCACATCTTGGTTGTTGGACAGGAGTCGTCCCGTGTTTTCAGGTGGGATGGTGCGCACTCTAGAGAGTGCCTTTCCCACTGACGATATTACTGCAGCATTTAATATTATTTAAATAGTCGTATGATTTAACCTATGAGCTTAACTTCTGTGTCTGGAAAAGTATTTGAAAGATTATTAAGGGATAATATTCAAGAATTCCTTGAGAAGAACATGGTTATCAGCAAAAATCAGCCAGGTTTGATGAAGCACAGGTCATGTCAAACTAACTTGATTGCATTGGGTTTTGCCAAGGGATTTGATACAGTTCCACACATTAGATTAGTGTTCAAACTCAAAGAAATCGGTTTAGATAAAAAAAGCTTGTTGTTAGGTAGAACATAGGCTTAAAAATAGAGTACAAAGAGTTGTCATTAATGGTAAAATTTTACGCTAAACAGAGGTGGCAAGCGGTGTCCCTCAGGGTTCTGTTCTGGGACCCCTTCTATTTTACATGTTTATAAATGATCTTGAAAAAAAGCATTGAAAGTCATGTTTCAGTTTTTGCAGATGATACAAAACGCTGTAAAGTAATACAATGTGAGCAAGATATTGCTTTGCTGCAGAGGGATTTAGATAGACTGGGGTACTGGGCACTCAAATGGCAGATTAAATTGAATGTTGAAAAATGCAAAGTTATGCACTTCGGCGTAAAGAATGCACAAGCAACATATACCCTTAATGGAAGCAAATTAGGGATAACACACGAAAAGGACTTGGGAATTGTCATAGACAACAAATTATGCAACAATGTACAATGTCAATCAGCAGTGGCTAAGGCCAGTACGGTATTGTCATGCATGAAAAAGGGTATTCATTCTCAGGATGAGTAATTTTGCCGCTTTATAAATCACTGGTAAGATCACATATAGAATATGCTGTGCAATTTTGGGCACTTGTTCTAAAGAAGGATATTATGGCACTAGAAAAAGTGCAAAGGCGGGCTACAAAATTAATAAAAGGAATGGAACATATCAGCTATAAAGAAAGGTTAACAAATGTAAACCTCTTTAGTTTAGAAAAAAGTCGCCTGAGAGGGGAAATGATAACATTATACAAATATATTAGGGGCCAGTACAAACCATTTTGTGGAAATCTATTTACAAACTGGCCTTTACATAGGACACGAGGTCATGCGTTTAGACTGGAAGAAAGAAGATTTCGTCTAAGGCAAAGGAAATTTTTTTTTTACTGTAAGAATAATAAGGATGTGGAATTCTCTGCAGAATATTCAAGGTTATAATTTTTCAATGTAGGGTAATAACTTCTTGATCCAAGGATAAATCTGACTGCCATTCTGTATATATACACACACACTGCATTCATTATATACACACACTGTAAATAAATATTCAATTAATATAATTTTTGGGGATATAATTTGATTTAGAAATTTACCAGTAGCTGCTGCATTTCCCACCCTAGTCTTATACTCGAGTCAATAAGTTTTCCAGTTTTTTGGGGTAAAATTAGGGGTCTCGACTTATATTCGGGTTGACTTATTCTCGAGTATATACAGTAAGTAAAGGCACTCCAGTACGTGGGGGGTCACCCCAGCAATAGGAAGGGGGTCACCCTCAATATAACGTAGCCATTGGTGGCTGGAAATTATGTCAGGAAGGCAGTTCTGGTAAGGTGTCATGGTACATATACAATTTTACTACGCAATTTAAGGAGGATTTAATTATATATATTATTAAATCCTCCTCAATTTGCGTAGTAGAGCATCTACTGGCTAGGGTGCATAGCGGGTCACCCAATCTGTAAGTGGGGGGGGGGGTGTTCACCCCTGTTAGAATTTGTGTGCCCAGAAAGGGTCTGTGTATATCTTGCCTGGGGGACACCCAGCAGTAAGGGGTCACCCCTGTTAATGTAGTGTTAATAACACCAATGGAAGCACATGCTTGAATGGGGGTCACCCCTATGATCGGTAATCCTCTTGGAATGTATTCAAGTTAAATAGATATATATATATTCCTTTAAAAAGGTTAAGTTCACTCTATTTGGTGCATATACAGAACCAGGTCTGAATCAATTATAAGCAGGCAGTATGTACATTACACACAGAGAGAACAGTAATGTAGAATCCATTTTTACCGTTTAGTGGATGTGTGAGAAAACTGATATGCAGCAGGCCAGATAGTGGGAATCACGACCTGGCTATCTAAAATGGCTGACATGAATCTCGCGGACCCGACGTTTGCGCGCAATTGCAGGCGTGGGCCGCAGTAGCGGCCCACCGGTTCAGTGATAATGCCCCAAGCTCCCCCCACCCGCAGTACCCCTCCTGCTGACCCCAGAAACCGCAAAAATCGTGGCAAAAATGCCGCGACGCGCGACAGTGTGGGAAGAGTGAAATGGCAGGAGAGCATAAAAGAACAGGTACCTGCCTGAGAGCAGGAGTCAGGACAGCAGGGAGATGTAAAAAAACGGGTAAAATAGAGAATGACTGACTGACTGAGGCAATAAGGCCAGGACAGGTTGCAGAGGGAGCAGGGGAATGATATAAAAACAATTATGATCAAATTCAATGCAGCATAAAACAATATAAAGATAAAGATAATTGAGCTGAGAACAAATTACTCTGACATGTGCCTATGCTGGAGCAGCACAGAAAGAGGGAGAGATACAGGGAGAGTGGCCTTTTATACCCTGCTGCAATTTTTTTTTTTCCTCACTAAAATTTATTGTTAAATCTGTGCTGCTGGAGTTTAGTAAAGAGAGTTTAGTGCAAAATACGCAGCCTCCTGTCGTGTTATAAAACTGAACATGTTTGTGGCATGATTTGTTTGGGTACAGAGGATCGTTCGCATACCGAGACATTTTTTTACTCTAAATCTGTGTTAGACTTCAGAATTGTTCGAGAAAGGGACCACTCGAGTTCCGTGGTTCCACTGTATATATCCAGGCCATCGTCCCGGTTTTGCACCCCTCCGTCACAGGTGCCTCATTCGGTGACATATTTTACCTTGACCTGCAGAGAGTACCAGGAGGAAGCATTTCCCAAGTGAGTGGATCAATCTTATAGGAGCAGGCATTCGGTAACTAGAGTAGGACCTGCCAAGAATAAGTTACATGGATGTTGTAGCAGGTTTATGCAGCCACCTAATTAGGGCCAATGGGCGCACATAAGTTCTTCCCCAGAGTCATTAGCCACTCTATGCATCATACGGATTGATAAAAAAATGTAACTTCCTTTTTGCTTTAATGGCTTATAATTAAGAGTTTTGCCATACATTTAAGTTTCCTAGGGAGTTTCTTAGGAATACCTGTCAAGTCAAAATGTTTTACTCAATAGTCCATTGCTTTGTCAAATTTGTCAATTGTTTGTAATGATTTCTGGCTCATTTTGGAATTTTTGGGGGTAAAAAAAAAAAAATGAACATGTGAATCTATATGACCTCAGACAGTTTTAAATATATTGCTTCATAACAAAATAAATAAAAAACAAAACAACTACAACAAAACACAAGACAGGGGAATGGAACACATATCACTTCATTGAGATTAAATGATCTAGCTGCTTAAAGAGTCCCTTTAAACAAGACGGTATGAAAGGGTCGGTGTATTTCCCCTTAAATTACCGGTCACAAATTAATATAAGCCAGGCTTGTACTAACTTCCACACACAGGGACCTACCTATGTCTCCTTGAATGTCTGTAATTACGGTGATGTCATCGATATAAATAGAAGGAGTTGTATACATAACCACAGGACGATGAATGCCAGCGTAGTTAAAGAAATCAAATTCTATATTCTGGACGAAATAACCTTTGGGATACCTGTGTTTTCGAGCATACACAAATGTATAAAGGATTATTCTTGTTCATTGGTAACACTCAATGCATGCATTTCCATAAATCTTACATGAAAGGTCAGTATAAAATATATACATTGATCTTGGCTATAGAAACCTCTTTTAAATGGCAATACCAGTATGGCTACGACTTCTTCACAATATTTCATTAGAGACTACCCATTCCCCTTTCAACTTGCTAGGAAGCAGTATTCTATCTAGATTATGTCATTTACAGGTCACTTCACTGGCCTTAAGAATAATTAGGGTTTCACACTACCAGCCCTTTCCCACACTCTTTATACCTTTTCTTTTCTGTGTTCTTTGACCATTTGCACCCACAGACACCTGGTGCCTAAATTGTAAACCAACTTCATTTTATCCATACTTCTCTATCTTTGTGAAATGTACTCTAACAGGATTATTCGCTAAAGTAAGAATTGCTGGGAATTTAAAGGGAATTTCAAATCTAAGGCCAAAATAGCCCAGCCGTAAACAGAACAGAGTTGGAGAATTGTTTTAATTTCGTTATTTAGGCCTACATTTTTTTTTTTTTTTTTAATTACCGTACTTTGAATTCCTGGCAATTCTCACTTCTGTTAATAAACCAGGAAGTAACATGTCCGGTTGTCTGATTGACAGCTGGAGGGGGATAACAATGTTTATTTATAAAATCTGCACTTTTTGTAAAATTAAAATAGAAGACACTCTTCACACAGAAAACACTTCAGCAAACTCAAATGCTTTAAGTGTCCCCTTAAACAATTTCATGCTTTTAAATGTTTGTATAAAGGTTTTATGCTTTCCGAAAGACACTAGACTGCACAGAGGCAATTCATGTAGAATATCTTGGTTATAATAAACACAGGATGTGATGGCACACTTTCACCAAATCATCATATGCTTACTTGCCCTGGTGCTCCACTAAAAGCAAAATATACACACACACAAACATCATAAACCAAGACAGTACGAACGGTTATTTTTGTTTTATATTTGCGGAAGTGGGAATTGCCAGGAATGCAAAGTGAATTTAAAAATTTTGGAAAATAGCCAATTGACAAAAATTCTCCAAGTTAGTTCTGTTTACAGTTTGGCTATTTTGGCCTTACATTTGAAATTCACTTTAGTGAGTAACCCTGTAAGTATTTATTTTACAAAGTTAGAGAAGTATAGATAAAATGCAGTCGGTTTATAAGGAAGTCACAGTTCTCGTACAAACTCCCAGAAAAAAGTAGAACATGTCGACTGGGCTCTGTCAAACAACACCTGTCAATTTCTTCCTGGAAAAGAAGCGTTTGCATTCAAAAGTTAATTATTTCCAAAGCTACAAAGGATTTGTGTGACCTCTCATCTTTAATTCTCTGTCCATATAAAGGCATACATGCCTACTGTTGCATAGTTATTACTACAATAGACTAATCTTCCATTATTAATTTTTTTATGGTCTGATACAGACAAGACATCTATTCCTGGCTCTAACGGATTCCCGATAACCTGCTCAACTCTGATTTCCTTTGATCCATCCTGATTCATCCAAACATTCTGCTTTAATTTAAACTGGACTTTGTTTTCTATTATTCCTTATTTGCTTTTGATCTAACCTGCCTGGACTTTACTAACCATACTATTAATTGCAACCCTGCTGGAAAACCCTGATCCACTTATCTGGTAACTTCTATACAAATCCTCCAAACTAAAAAGACACTGCCCACCTTAACTTAGAACCAACTGAATGCCATTATCCCTTTATTATGCTGTTTATTACTGTCTGATAATATTAGGTTTACTTGTAACCCATTAAACTTCTATTTCTTCTTCTACTACTACTCCATCATACTTACCTGTAATACTGTTTCTATGTTCTGCTTTCTCTATTTATATTATTCCTCTCTTTTTGTTACCTTTGTCTAAACCATGTCGAATAAGTCTCCTCTCTGACCTGCCCTGAAATCGTTACAGTGTGTGTGCCTGCTAGTGAGTGAGCTTGTGTTTGTGTGTGTGTATATGCCTGCTAGTGAGAGCTTGTGTGTGTGCGCCTGCTAGTGAGTGAGCTTGTCTGTGTATGCGCGGCTGCTAATGAGTGAGCGTGTGTGTATGTGCGCCGGCTAGTGCGTGAGCTTGTGTCTGTGTGCGCCTGCTAGTGAGTGAGCATGTGTGTGTGCGCCTGCTAATGAGTGAGCATGTGTGTGTGCTGGCTAGTGAGTAAGCTTGTGTGTGTGTGCGCCCATATGAAAACACTTGAAAATAGTGCTTCACTTGAACAAGAGAAACAAATAGGCAAGTCCCCTTAATAGCTCCTCTTGACACAAGTTACTTAACTTCATTCTGTTTGTAGGACAGTCTGTGCAACCTCTGGTTTACTAGAAAGGCTACAGAACCGAAGTGGTCCTGAGGGCTAAGGAACACCCAAGTCTGGAGGGAGTAAAGACCGATAACCTCATAAAGTTCATGCAGATCTTCATACCAGTAAATCCCACCCCAGGGAAAAAGCTGTATTACGTGAAATAGAGTCATTAGAAAATGACACAAAGTCAAGGAATATAGAGAGGTTCCGAGATCCCAAAGAGCAATGTCATGCATCTCACTCTGGGCATGGCCACAGACTATGTAGGGAGCCAAATTAAGAATTGGGTCAAATTTAAGATCAACACGGTATTTGGTCCTAATGGAGCATGCTATGCCTGTATCTGAGACAGCCTAGCTGCGCAAGAAAACAAAGTAAAGTGAAGGAAGATTCAGACCGTCTCAGCTTTTTGTTTGGAATTACAAAACATATATTACTCACAAATACACATTTCCTAAGCAGCAGTACTTACATAGAAGAGTCTGACATAAACTGGATGGACCCTGGTGGTAAAGTATGTGGTGTTAATGTGTTGTTGACAGCTATTGTGATCCGGCAGGAAGAATCGGCACTGCTTTTCAAAAGACTGGTTATATTGGCTTCAAATGGCAGATGACCACCTTCATGCTGTGTCACCAGGACTCCATTAACCCACTGCAAACAACAATTTTATTGAGAATGTATGCAGAAATTAGCATCTTATATCCATGTGCTACAAAAAGAAAAAACATATACACACACACACTACAGTATCTCACAAAAGTGAGTACACCCCTCACATTTTTGTAAATATTGTATTATATCTTTTCATGTGACAACACTGAAGAAATGACACTCTGCTACAATGTAAAGAAGTGTACAGCCTGTATAACAGTGTAAATTTAATGTCCCCTCAAAATAACTTAACACACAGTCATTAATGTCTAAACCGTTGGCAACAAAAGAGAGTACACCCCTAAGTGGAAATGTCCAAATTGGGCCAAAAGTATCAATATTTTGTGTGGCCACCATTATTTTCCAGCATTACCTTAATCCTCATGGGCATGGAGTTCACCAGAGCTTCACAGGTTGCCACTGGAGTCCTCTTCCACAACGACATCACAGGGCTGGTGGATGTAAGAGACTTTGCGCTCCCCCACCTTCTGTTTGAGGATGCCCCACAGATATTCAATAGGGTTTAGGTGTCAGGATTACAAGTTGATCCAGCACGCAGAATTATATCACATCGAGGACTAAGGATAACGTATAACCGGACCTTAGAATGGCCGGACTTAACGTATCCAATAATAGTCAAAATACTTGCTGAGGTCAGGGAAACAGAGCGAGACACAACGATGAGGGAAAGCCAAAAGTCAAGGATACCAGAAATCAGGGACGTCAAAACGAAGCCAAAGTCAAATACCAGAAATACTACGATCAGGAACACTCTCTCGGATAACCAGCTAAGGGAAACCACGACAGGGCACTGATCAAAAGGTAAAATGGGTTTAAATAACCCTCCTAAAGCTGCAGTTGGCTGTAAGTGGCCTTTGACCCCAAAACGTGCATGCACGTCTATGACGTGATGTTGCACGCATGTAAGCACCATCTTTGACATGGGCGAAGGCTATTTCCCTATTTAAAAACAGAACCGCAGTGGCCAGTGTCTGTAGTAATGCCGCACACGCTGGGGACCGGGATGGAAGGAGGTCGGGCTTTGATCTGCCGCGGGTAAGATAATATTTTGTTACTTCGGTCAGCGTGACCACTGTGTTTCTGTGCGGCCACACCGACAGAAACCTGCGGCACCGTGACATTAGGTCTGGAGACATGTTTGGCCAGTCCATCACCTTTACCTTCAGCTTCTTTAGCAAGGCAGTGGTTGTCTTGGAGATGTTTGGGGTCGTTATCATGTTGGAATACTGCCCTGCGGGCAGCCTCCGAAGGGAGGGGATCATGCTCTGCTTCAGTATGTCACAGTACATGTTGGCATTCATGGTTTTCTTTAATGAACTCTAGCTCCCCAGTGCCGGTAGCACTTGTCTTTGCACTCCTCACCTGGTTGCCGCCACACACGCTTGACACCATCTGAAACAAATACGTTTATCTTGGTCTCATCAGACCACAGGGCATGGTTCTAGTAATCCATGTCCTTAGTCTGCTTGTCTTCAACAAACTGTTAGTGGGCTTTCTTGTGCATCATCTTTAGAAAAGGCTTCCTTCTGGGACAACAGCCAACCAATTTGATGCAGTGTGCGGCATATGGTCTGAGCACTGACAGGCTGCCCCCACCACCCCATTAACCTCTGCAGCAATGCTGGCAGCACTCATACGTCTATTTCCCAAAAACAACCTCAGGATATGACGTTAAGATAGTGCATTCAACTTCTTTGGTCGACCATGCCGAAGCCTGTTCTGAGTGGAACCTGTCCTGTGAAACCACTGTATGGTCTTGCCAACCGTGCTGCAGCTCAGTTTCAGGGTCTTGGCAATCTTTTTATTGCCTAGGCCATCTTTATGTAGAGCAACAATTCTTTTTTTCAGATCCTCAGAGTTTTTTTGCCATGAGGGGCCATGTTGAACTTCCAGTGACCAGTATGAGAGCGATACCACCAAATTTAACACACCTGCTCCCCATTCACACATGAGACCTTGTAACACTAACAAGTCACATGACACCGGAGAGGTAAAATGGCTAATTGGGCCTAATTTGGACATTTCCACTTAGGGGTGTACTCACTTTTGTTGCCAACGGTTTAGACATTAATGGCTGTGTGTTGAGTTATTTTGAGGGGACAGCAAATTTACACTGTTATATGGGCTGTGCACTTACTACTTTACATTGTAGCAGAGTGTCATTTCTTCAGTGTGGTCACATGAAAAGATTTATAAAAATGGAGGACAAAAATAGAAATGGGTGGTAAATATATCAATATATTTTAATACAATACTGCACATCCGGTCTATCTTTTCTTGTTTTATATCTCTGGAGGAACATCTTTGAGCAAGGGGTGTGTTGCTGCCAAAGAGCAAAAATGATTATCTTACGGAGCCAATATTACATAGGCTCCAGTCCATGTGAGTGGTTCTAGTTACTTACTCTTACCACCCATTCCTACTTGAAACCATCTGCACTATATATTTTTCTGTTTTTCTCTTTTTATATGTGTCCCCAAGTGTGTTATTGTATTAATGGGGTAAGTGTACGCCTCTACTATTTTATATTTACATTTATATAGTGCTCCACTTGCTGGTATATAGTCTATATCTATACCGTTGTTTTCAGTATTTGTGATTGACTGTGGAAAAAGGGTATTCCACTTTTCGTGTTGAGCTGCTTTTCTGTCCAGGCACCATATAGTATCACTCACTATCCCTGCAAAGCGATAGTTGTTTTTTGTTAAAAAAGTACAAAAGTATTGGGACATCTGACCTTTACACCTCAATTACAATTGTTTATATAGTGCCAACATATTCCAAAGCATTGTACAACAGGCAAAACAGGACAATTAAGTTCTAACAAAACACATTTACAAATGGGCACAGTAAGTTTAGAGGAAGCCCAGATGAGCTTATTTCACTTCACCAATTCCATTATTCCACATTAACAACTCCATACGCTGCCGTATGCATTTCAAATACTGCTGCATGTTTTCTTCTCTGCTCATTCCCAAGCTCTCCTGTAAAAATGCAATTGGCTTTCAAAACACCAACTTCCGCTATACATCGGTGCCCTTACCAAGCCTTCCTCCAACACTAGATATACACTTTCTTTATACTTACAACTATGGAGAAATAATGGGCACTGCCAACACGAAGCACAATTCTTGATGATGATTTGTCTTCTACCCACCGACTTGGGAAAATAACATCTTTCTCATACCAAACCCACCCAACAAAGTCTCTTAAAGTGATGTCTTGAGTGATATCGTTATAACTGGCTGGCACGGGCATATCGATCACAGGACCAGTCTGTAAGGAAAAGAAAATAAATCTCCATTAAATTTTTAAATTAAAGTACTGAATGAGAATACAATAAATTAAAGATATCTTCACGATCATTGTGTGCAATTTGAACTGATTTAAAGTACCATTTAAACAGAATAAAAATAAAAAAAAAAACTTATATATATATATATATATATATATGTTCATGGTGTAAAAGACATAAATAAATATCTGAACTACTAGGAAGTATTTCTCATGATCAGGGGGAAACAAAACCAAAAAATAAATAAAATAAAAAAAACTGTATAGAGAAGGGAGAATCCATTGCATCCTTCTACGAACTGAATTTGATCCCAGCAACTAATGAAGGTGCCCAAAATCTACTGTGTGTCTTAAATGCATCCAGTGCTACATATATTTGTTAGTAAAACACACAGTATAGAGAGCGCAAGATGAAGATAATGTAGTGAACTTTCTAGGACAATGCCCCAAACTCAATTGTCCACAAGAATAAATAGCTGCTAAATACAATAAAAACCTTCCCAAGTTTTAAAACATCCTATAGGACAAAAATTAAAACAAATCATATATCATCGCTTAGCGAATATACCCCTATTTTTAACATAGGGCTCAGCACAGAAAATATCTATTAATAAAGAGTTTTAATCCCAGTCTAATTTGAGGGCACTTTCAAAAATCCACAGGGATAAGTTGCTGCAACAGTAGTATGTATGTCAAATCTGTGTCTTTGTACGTAGCCAAACCTTAAAATAGAAAAGATACTGACATAGCGTAAAAATGTAACAACTTTATTTCCCATATAAAAAAAAACCCATAGGAGAAACTCTTACAATAAAATATTGTGAAGCTTATCTCTAAGACTCACAGTAAAAGCAAGGTTCAAACAGAGTGTCAATGGAAGAGTTGAATGTTACCGCTCCGTGGATGCTGATTGTTCAGAACCGGTCCTGTGCACTAAGATCGGTCCTCTCCAGGAGCGCCGGCTTCCAGATACTGCGGTTATCGTTACAAATTCAAAAGTCCCGCCAAAAAACACGATCTACGCGTTTCGCTCATTAGATTGCGCTTTTTCAAGATGAGGTGTTGAGGGGGACAGTAGGTATATATAAGTACCTTTTAATTGACAAATCAATTAATCTTTGTTAAGAATCTTGTAATTCCGTAATAAAACTTTTATAGTAACTTTTGAACGTTTTCTTAAACAGGTTCTATATTCCTACAAATACATATAGACAATAGTATTACTCCTAAATAAATTTCTACTTGAATGTATATTAAAATACAATCAATTACTTCACTTGATTACAAACAAGCAGTCTTATCATGTCTAGTGAGAGTGTGCCATTTTAGTCTGTTCTGTAGTAAGACAAATCTTTTTCTGCTCACTATTGCATACTGATTAAACATTAAGTAAAATAATTTCACATTTCATATTTAACAAATATTAAACATATATCAAAAAATAAAAATGTGGACTATACTATTCCTTGTATAAAAATAAAAGGTGATAATAAGATCCATCTAATAATGTACATGTATAACTGTATGTACGAATGACACATTCCATTATATTATAATTAAAAAACAGACAGCTTTTGTATGGCAAGGTAGGACATCAAAGGCTTTGATTTTTTACATGAGAATGAGAGTTGTAAGAAATAGTGTCCATACACTGTGATAAGAACGAAAATTTAATTGTGATTATAGAATAATATCAGAGTGATTACCGTATTTATCGGCGTATAACACGCACCTTTTCTCCCTGAAAATAGGGGGGAAATGATGGGTGCGTGTTATACGCCGATATCCCATATTTACTTACCTGTCTTGAAGCGTGGGCCGGTGTTCAGCGCGCACCGCGGTACTGGAACTTCAATTTCAGGTTCCGGTTTCCGGCGGGACTGAAAGGAAGTGTTGCACACTTCCTTTCAGTCCCGCCGGAAACCGGAACCTGAAATTGAAGTTCCAGTACCGCGGTGCGCGCTGTGAAGCCGGCCCACACTTCAAGACAGGTGAGTAAATATGGGACAAGAGGGAAAGTGCACTAGGGGACACTATGGGAGGGGGGGGGGAGAATACTATGGAAAGGGGGGGGAACGCTATGGGATGAGGGGGGGAACACTATGGGAGGGGGGGGAAGAATACTATGGAAAGGGGGGGGGAACACTATGGGAGGGGGTAGAGAATACTATGGGAGGGGGGGAACACTATGGGAGGGGGGGAAGAATACTATGGGAGGGGGGGAAGAATACTATGGGAGGGGGGGGGAACACTATGGGAGGGGGGGAAGAATACTATGGAAAGAGGGGGGAAACACTATGGGAGGGGGTAGAGAATACTATGGGAGGGAACACTATGGGGGGGAAGAATACTATGGAAAGGGGGGGGAACACTATGGGATGAGGGGGGGGGAACACTATGGGATGAGGGGGGGGAACACTATGGGATGAGGGGGGGGAACACTATGGGATGAGGGGGGGGGAACACTATGGGAGGGGGTAGAGAATACTATGGGAGGGAGGGGAACACTATGGGAGGGAGGGGAAGAATACTATGGAAAAGTTTTATTACGGAATTACAAGATTCTTAACAAAGATTAATTGATTTGTCAATTAAAAGGTACTTATATATACCTACTGTCCCCCTCAACACCTCATCTTGAAAAAGCTCAATCTAATGAGCGAAACACGTAGATCGTGTTTTTTGGCGGGACTTTTGAATTTGTAACGATAACAGCAGTATCTGGAAGCCGGCGCTCCTGGAGAGGACCGATCTTAGTGCACAGGACCGGTTCTGAACAATCAGCATCCACGGAGCGTTAACATTCAACTCTTCCATTGACACTCTGTTTGAACCTTGCTTTTACTGTGAATCTTAGAGATAAGCTTCACAATATTTTATTGTAAGAGTTTTTCCTATAGGGTTTTTTATGGGAAATAAAGTTGTAACATTTTTACGCTATGTCAGTATCTTTTCTATTTTAAGGTTTGGCTACGTACAAAGACACAGATTTGACATACATACTACTGTTGCAGCAACTTATCCCTGCGGACTTTTGAAAGTGCCCTCAAATAAGACTGGGATTAAAACTCTTTATTAATAGATATTTTCTGTGCTGAGCCCTATGTTAAAAATAGGGGTATATTCGCTAAGCGCTGATATATGATTTGTTTTAATATATTTGTTAGTGCTTGATAAGTAGATTATCATCCTAATAATGTAGGAAATGCAATGTCCTAAGCAAAGTCTCCCTTTGTCATGTTAACAAAACTGTGGATAAAACTATGTTGCTATTACGCAAATGCTCAGTTATGGTCCATAAATGCTTACACAGCAAAGTACAAGGAAGTCATTAGTCTGACTAGCCACTTCTGTAGTAAACTGGGACTAAAGGAAAAGGAAGAAACTATAACAGGAAGCATGATTTGTTTCCTGCTTTTCCCTCTAGAAGTGATTCTGTATGAAAGAAAAATTAGTTTTCTTACCCTTTTTTTGGAATAGTTTCCTTTTTAAACCTTTACTCTCACTTTCAGAGTACATTAAATAAACTTTTATAACATAATAAACTGTAAATACCTAACTGTCACTTAAAGGGACACTATAATCACCAGAACAAATACAGCTTATTGGATTTGTTCTGGTGAGTAGAATTCAGAGAAAATGCAGGGTTTACATTACAACCTAGTGATAACTGAACTAGCCACTTCTCAGATTGCCACTAGAGATGCTCCCTGGGGCAGTGCTGCCATTCAGTGTCTCCTCCCTCTCTGCATGGACACACTGAACTTTACTCATAGAGATTCATTGATTCAATTTATCTCTATGAGGAGATGCTGATTGGCCAGGGCTGCGTTTGACTTGTGCTGGCTCTGCCCCTGGTCTGCCTCCTTGTCAGTCTCAGCCAATCCTATGGGGAAGCATTGTGATTGGCTCAGTTCAACAATTCATTATGTCAGCCAAGCAGGCAGATCATGGGTAGAGCCAGCAACAGCAGACTTGAACAAAAGGTAAGATTATACTATATTTAGGGAGGGCAAGATGGTGTTTTTGACACTACAAGGTCAGAAATACACGTTTGTGTTCCTGACCCATAGTGTTCCTTTGAATGAACACTATAGTGTTAGGAATACAAAGCTGCATTCCTAACACTATTTGGTGTCCCTCTTCCTCTGTGGCAACCCTCTTGCAGCAATGAATGATTTGAAAAAAACAACGAAGAATTAAAAAAAACAAAAAAACAACCACTTTACACACTCACCTTATTCCAGTGCCAAGGCTCCTTTGTGCTGGCTCTGTCTCGCAAGGAGGAAAACTTAATGTGCAAGTGCCATACACGCATTAATCCAGGGCCGGACTGGGAATGAAAACCAGCCCTGGAAATAATTGCATAATCAGCCCAACTGCATACAATTTAATACACTATCTCCCTCCCTCCAATTCAATACACGCCCCCCCCCCAATTTAATACAATGCCCTCTCCTCCCCACAATTTAATACACTGCCCCCTCCTCCCTATTCAATACTGTCCCCCTTCCCTCCCCCCAAATTTAATACACTGCCCCCTCCCCGCAATTTAATATACTACAGCTCATCTTCCCCTACCTCAAGATGAGCTGTCCACCAGTTCCAGTCTGGCCTGCAGAATCTCTTCTCTGCTCAAGCAGGTACTGCGAGCAGGAAAGAAGGAGGAGTGAATGGCTGGCCTGGTCTGCAGATAGCCAGCCACTCCGCTCATTAAAGCGCCGCCGCGTATGACATCATACGTGGTTCATATCTGGCGGCTGGCGTGGACATATACTTTATGCTCTCGCGGCCGCTCACAAAAGCATGCCATTGGCTGCAGCACACGGGAGTGCAGACTGTCTTGAGGCTGATCAAAGCACACAGTATGCCAGTCCTCATGCAAAACGTGAAGACATCAAGCGTATTTTCACAGAGTTCAAACTCCATGAAACAGCAAGAAGAGCCTCTAGAGACCGTTTTAACATTACAGTTAAAGGGACTCTCCAGTGCCAGGAAAACATATCCGTTTTGCTGGCACTGTAGGAGCCTGCAGTGCCCCTCTCCCTCCCACACCCCGTCCCATGTTGCTGAAGGGGTTAAAACCTCTTCAGACACTTACCTGAATCAAGCGCCAATGTCCCTTGGCGCTGGGTCAGGCTCCGCCAACGCTCCTACCCCACCAACGTCAGCTGGCGGTGGAGACCTAATGCGCGTGCGCGGCAGTGGCGGTCCTCATGCATAGCGTGAGGACATCCAGCATCATTTAAAAAATGTTCGTGTTCTAAGAACACGGAACTCCCTCTATTGGCTGTCTGATAGACAGCCACTAGAGTAGGACTTAACCCTGCAAAGCAATTATTGCAGTTTATAAAAACTGCAATAATTACACTTGCAGGGTTAAGGGTAGTGGGAGTTGGCACCCATACCACTCCAATGGGCAGAAGTGGTCTGGGTGCCTGGACTTTAAGGGGACAGGGACACTACACCCAGCTGAAATGGTCTGGTTGCCTATAGTGCCCCTTTCATTTAAAGATCTCATTTCTCAGAAGCGGACACAAAGCATTGTGCTACCATACTCCTAATACAATTATATTTTATAGCCGTCAAAAAGGCGAGCCTTTATAAAATTAGTATTGTTTTCAATACAAAAAAATACAAAAACAAGGAAATTGTGATGTGTTCTCAGCAAAACACACCTTTTATTTTAGAAAAACTCAAGTTATATTTAGTCTTAAAAATAAAACAGGACATTTAAAAACAGCCGTGTTGTGTGTTATTTTAAAAGTTCATTACTCTCATAATTCATCTTTTCTTCAAGAATGCAGTGATCTTTAGCTTGCTTTGGTCAAAAAACATTTATTTAAGACCATGCACAATCTGAAGGTCTGAAATGCTTCCAGAATTTATTTTTTAGTTCCCTTATTCGAACGCATCATCATTTCAGGATTCATAAACCTTCACTGGAGGTTTGACTTTCTCTGTAGTGTTTGGTTCAGGTAAGTTGTGCTTCTGATCACAGAGGGCTTAAAGTGACCCAGTTCCTTCCCAGGATCATCCGCCATTATGGTAGCTTATCCCTTATATTTAACAAATATGTATTTAGGAAGTGTGAAAAATAAAATTAAATGTAGAAATCCACACCTCTATTTTGCAAGGGAGTAGTTTCCTTTTGGCTCCCTGTCACCATTGTTCTACAATCTGCAGCTGGGTGCCTCCATCTAGGCTTCCTGTCAAATCACTGCACTTGGCAATCGGAATAGAGAAAGCATAGAGAGAAGAGAAGAAATTAAAGCAAAAAAACAATAGCATTAGGAATACAAACACTATAATTTTAATCTATCTATATAGTGTTCCATTTCACAGGAAATAGCAAATCAAAGGCTTCTCAATGAGAAGAGCTAACTCCGTGCACCAGAGTGCCCAAGCAGCATACTGGTATGAGCGATGCAAAGGGGAAGTCAGGTGCGCTTGCCACTTCCTAAAAGGAAGCTAGAGGACCCCCCCCCCCCCCCCCCCAGTTGTTTGATGACAGCCAGGGGGAATTTAATTATTTAGAAAAGTAAATATTTCCAAAAGAAAAAAAAACTAATTATTCTCACTTATAAAGCTCAACACACCCATAAAGCACTTCAGCAAGTTGGAGTGGTCCTTTAACTCTGCTTTTATTTTCAGTTGTTTCTGCCTTTTGATTCTTTTGTAGTATACCCGTCAATTTTGAATGCATGGCATTTTTCCTGAAACACAACGGATTTATCAGTTGGTCACTTCTTCTACCAGAAAAGTGTTCTGTTTCACTTTCAGCCACTATAAAAAGTGAAAATCTGATGGATTGTTTATTTATTTATTTTTTTAATGTGTACTTTCACTTTTTTTTTTAAATGGTGAAATTTGGGCAAAAAATAAACAAAAATTGACGTGGCCTATCAAGCCCGAAACGATCATCTGGGGTTTCTGTTTCTGCTGGCCTGCATTTCGGATCCTGTCCGCCTTTTTGGGTTGAATTAGTCTGATATGCAAATAGCCTAGGGTCTCTTTGTAATGGAACAAGATGACCCACCGAAAGGCAGGCTATGTGAGCTGTTGTCTGTTCTCAGTATACCTCTTGCCCCTTGTTTTTTTGCTCTCTTAAAGTTTAAATGGTTATACAGACATGAACCTGGCGCCTAGAGGGATATTGGCTATACCCAGCAGTGGAACCACCAATGGTGCAGCTGCACCAGGACCCCTCATGCTTTGGGGACCCATTGGTTGCCCATGCACTTAGGGCCACCTGATAGATATAGCTGAACAGGGGCCTGGTAAAGCACCATGGCCCTGTAAGAGAACAAGCAAGCCCCTGTAGTATTGTCAATGCCAGGAGAAAGTGACAACTGATAACTACCTCCCAGTTATAAATGGAGAGCCAGTGTGGGACGTTACAATGTGGCAGGACTTATTGTCTACCCCCCCAACCGCCACCCATGGGCGGTGGCCCAAGTGAAAATGGTGGGGGGGAGGACCTATTGTCCCTACCACCCATGGGTGACGGGTGGGGGCTAAAGGTAGACATTTTTTTCAGCCCAAAAATTTCTACAAATAAAAAAATAAAAAAAAAATCCAGACGTTAAAAAAAGAATCCATTTTCACACAGCGAGGACACTGCACAGACTGAGCTCTGCAGGGCGAGAAAGCCTTATAAAGCCTTCCCACGCCCTGAAATTTGACTCAAAGCGCTCTGATTGGTTGGTTCAAGGTAAATCTTGAGCCTTGCAGGTAACCAATCAGTCAAATTGCATGGTGTGGGAAGAAAGCCTTTTCCCGCCCTGCGGAGCTCAGTTTGCACGGTGCCCTCACTGCTGGAAGATTGATTTTTTTTTTCCCTCTGCGTTTTTCATTTTTGCGCTCAGGCTTTTAGATTCCCTCCTATTGTAACTTAAGAGCCCCCACCAGCTGCACATGGGTGAGGTCCGGGGGTGGACAATAGGTTGTCCCCCCATTGTAGGTTAGGGTCCCTAACCACTGCGCATGGGTGTGGTGGACAACAGGACTCACCTATTGTAACTTAAGGGTCCCCACTTGCCGCTCATGGGTGGGAGCAGGGAGGGGACAGTACAGTAGGTCCTCCCCCCCCCCCATTGTATCTTTGGGTCCTGAACCTCCGCTCATGGGTGGCAGAGGGAGGACACTAGGTCCCACGTTTAGTTTAGTGGCCTCCACTCTTGGTGCAAGAGTGGGGGCTTGGTGGGGTGACACTTCCAACCCCCCGTTAATTATTTTTATAGTGCACCACTAAGGGGCACTTTATTAAAGCAGTGGGGGTTGTTTTATTACAACAGTGAGGAAAAGTACGTTTGGCATGACAGTGCCGCTTTAATACCTCCGAGCTACATAAATCTATCTACATCACAATGACATCTAGTGGAGAAATGTTAAAGTACACATTTCTTGGCATCTTTATATCCAATACGCCTTTCAAATAACAGAGGCATCTGAAAAGCATGTATTATTATTTATAAAGGGTCAACAAATTCCGCAGCGCTGTATAATGTACAAGTCCCAACTAGAGGACAAGTGCCATAGACTAACACAATACAAGATACCACAGTATATTCTGGCGGTACAGTAACTTTCAGTGATCGGTTAAACATGCTCAATAGTTCAAACTACATAGACTAAATGAGAAGCTTCTGATTGGTCAATTGGCTTTCTTAACTAGGGAACGTTCAATCAAGACTGTTGCTGTTCAAGAGGGTCTACGAACATTTCTTGAGTCTAACATAAGTAAAGATAAGCTGGAAGAACCTGAAAATGTTCTGAACACATATAGCACGCAACAATGTTATTCTACATTCAAATTTATTTCAAGAATAAAATGACAGTTTTCCTATCAAAAAAATAAAATAAAAACTTGATTCTTGGATTGCACAAAAAAAAAAAAAAAAGGAAATTTGAAACAGAGTTTTGTTTGTTTGATCTTACAGATTGGTTGTTTTGCATATTTTAACCCCTTAAGGACATATGACATGTGTGACATGTCATGATTCCCTTTTATTCCAGAAGTTTGGTCCTTAAGGGGTTAATGCATTATCTCTTTACAATGCACTAAATCAAGGGTAGGCAACCTTCAGCACTCCAGATGTGGACTACATCTCCACTGATGCTTTGCCAGTACTATGGGTGTAAGAGCATTATGAGAGATGTAGAACACATCATCTGGAGAGCTGAAGGTTGCATACCCATTCACTGAATAAAATAATGGGTCAAATCCAGTGCACTGGCTGAGAGTATCAGCCAATAGACAATGAGCTAAGCCCTGCAGGGTCAGTTCACTAGATGATAGCATCCCATAGAGAGAAGGAGCAGTGCCTGGTGAATCCCAGATAAGAAGCTAAACAGTTAGCAAATTGCTAACCTACTTCATGCATCACAGATGTCCCTATATAGGAGTACAAGACCCTCTTATGGCTCAAAATCCCGATGTCACTCTTTTCTACCTTAATGTCCCTTTTCTAGTAGCTCCAATAAATGTGTTTAGAAAGCAGTTTGTCTAAATAAGATACATTGTTCTAAATTGCATTTTAATTTCATAAACTGTTAATGAGCCATCAAAAAGATAATCCATATGGGGGGGGGGCGGAGCGAACAGCAATACTAGCAAGACGCACATCACTGCAGCTCCGAGCAAAACGGCACCAAAAAGGCAAAAACAAAAACAAATCACAACTAAAAAACAGAATCCTCCACAGCCAGAGACTCCCCACCTACCATGGGGACATAAAAATAAGAAAAGCAAGCCAGACCCACCTCCATCCACGGCCGATATTGGCGATTTGCTGTGGAGGCCGCACTCCTCACAGGCCTGTCATGGCGCCACTATCGGATGCCCCTTCACGCACTACTAGTGAAGAATCCCTATACGGCGGGACGCCCTTTGAGGCCCAGCTCCCAAACAAGGCGCAGCAATCACCGCAGAAACAACCAGTCAAGCCTCCGGTCACAGAGGAATCTGTTCAGGAAGGAGGTAAACAGGTTCGCGGCCCGTCTCCACAACTCAGAGCGCACAACAGAAGCACACGAGACCCGAATTGAGACCCTGGAGCAGTCGTTGGCCAAACTCCAACACTCACAAGCACGCTCCGATAAACACATGGCAGCTCTCGAGGACAAGCGGAGATGGAAAAATATCAAGGTCCGCAGCCTACCCGATACCATGGAGATGGCAGAGTTCCCACACTTCATCCACAGACTGCTTACCAAGCTCTTCTCTGCCAAACAAGCAAAGGCTATGACACTAGACAGATGGCACCGTATAACGGGACCCGCTACAGGAATACAACGACCAAACAGACATAATCCTCCAGTTCCAACAGGGGTAAGATCGCACAGCCTTTTTGGCGGCAGTCCGCCACATAACACCATTACGATTGAGGATCAAGATCTCTCCTTCTACCCGGATTTATCTAAGGCCATCATGGAATGGCGAAGATCCCTGCGTCCACTAACTCAGGCACTAGCGGCAAGCAACACACCATACAAATGGGGTGCACCTCGCTGCCTACTCATAACCCAGGAAACGGGAACAGTGAAAGTCCAGGAGGCCTCTTAAATACGGAGCATCCTGCTCCAAATGGGAGTAACCGCGACAGCTGCTGAGACCGCAACCCAGTCGACACCGACATCCTGGGACCCAGAGAGGGTCACGCCATTCATACCAGCAGCCCACAGAGGGAGTCCTGCAACTAAGCCGGTGCGCTGAAGACGCAGAAGACCTCCCAGCGGTTTACAAACCGCACAGGACTTAAAAGTTTTTGCTTTGTTTCTAGTTATTATGACCTATAGCTCCGAGCAAGTGAATGGGCTTTAACAATGCCTGACAGGCACCCTTCACAGTCACAAATGCGAATATCCCCTAACATCCTCATCCTCTCTCCCCTCCCCCCCCCACACACTAGGCCCTTCCAAGCAACCTTCTCTGACATGCATCGCATCCTCAATTTCAAAGGGCATAAGAAGCAACACTTTTTTTTTTACTACACTCATCCCTGTACCAACTATACTACTACAAAATATATAAAATGTGCTACCCTACAGTCACAATGTTACCTGTTATGTTCATTAACATATATTTTATTGCTGTTATAACTGCACGTCAAAAATAAAGAATTTAAATAATAATAATAATAATAAAAAAAAAAAATCCTAGAACAGCCATGCCTCTACCACACTCCTAAAATTAAAAAGTTTCCCTCTTTGTCCATTTGAAATGTTGGGAGGGTGCTCTGGGCACCATAATCACTACAGCATGCGGTAGTGGTTATGGTGCTCGGAATGTGCCTTTAAAAATAGGTATTAATGTAGAATACTGGAGTGTTCTTAAATAAACAAAAACGAGGCCTACAATACCAATTCTGAAGTGGTACAAAGGTGTGACGATATACACAGTCTATTTTCACAATCTTTATTTCATATATATATATATATATATATATATATATATATATATATATCACAAGCAACAAAATTGAAAACAAATGTGAGGTAACGACATATAAAATTGGCACAGTGATAATATATTATTGGAACAGTGATGACAAGTCACCTTTGCACTCTGTGCAAGCCTAGGCAATCAACAATAAATCTAGGTATTTTCTAATGATTTAAGGAAGGAGACAAGTTAGTTTACAACAGTGGCTCTACCATTGGTAGTCAGTTTCTGTGAATAATATAAATCATATAGGATTCTTATCAGCAATGACATTGGCACGAGTATCCATAGCAATGAAAGTTACTTTATTACATGGGAACAGGAAAAGAGCAATTCAACATAATGTAATCAGTTGCCACATGTCCAACAACAAATTGTACAATAAACATAGTTACAGAGCTGAAAAGAGACTTGCCGTCCATGAAGTTCAGCCTTCCTCACGTGTTTTTTTGCTATTGATCCAAAACATACATCACTAACTGCATGCCAGGCTTCATTACCTCTCTGAGGGGCCTCTTGTACCACTGCTTCTGGAACCCTTCATCCCTCTGTAGGGACTTATCAGCCCTGAAACTCCAGATCCCATTGAGCTCCTTCATTTCCCTCGTAGGGGTATCCCTAGGGTACAGCATGCCCCCATCCAAAGCATGTGTGATGCCACTGCTTACAAGCAGAAGAGCCCAGCAGCTCCAGGATGCAGCCATCAATGCACTCAGACACTAAGAGTGTGCCCTCTTACTGCTGCTCGGTCTAACCTGCAGCTCTTCCAGCAGCCACCACCACTACCCCGGGTCTGAAATGAATGCTGCTTAGTGTCATGTGACAGCAGAGTGATGGCCTGGCAGTCACGTGACATGCCCTGTCATGTGATGTGTGGACTTGCTCAGTGCTGGGCAGGAAGGATATGCAGGTATTGTCTGTGCAGAGAAAGGGGGATGTTGTTTTCAATCCTCGTCTTGTGGTTACAGGCAGGTTACACTGTGGGCTTTATTCACTAAACGATGAATTGACAACGGAATTGCCAAATAAGTTACCAGGTTGTGATTTGTTTTCAATTTACTACCAATCAGAGGAATACAATGTGAATAGCAGGGAATGTACAGCCTTATTCAAGAAAGTACACATTTGAGCAAATTGCATCCAAATGTGAAAGCTGATGGCAGTGTCATAGCTTGGCTTTTTTTTTTTAAGCTCAGTTGTTGGACTAGAAGATCACTCTAAGCATTATGATACTCTAGGCACCCAGACCACTTCTGCTCATTGGAGTGGTCTGGGTGCCAACTCCCACTACTCTTAACCCTGCAAGTGTAATTATTGCAGTTTTTTATAAACTGCAATAATTACATTGCAGGGTTAACTCCACCTCTAGTGGCTGTCTATTAGACAGCCACTAGAGGTCACTTCCTGGGTTCTAGCACAGGAAACCTGTGCTAGAGCGTCGCTGGACGTCCTCACGCTGTGTGAGGACCTCCAGCGTCGCTCAAAACCCCATAGGAAAGCATTGAAATGATTTTTCAATGCTTTCCTATGGGGAGACGTAATGCGCATGCGCGGCATTGCCGCACATGTGCATTAGGTCCCCTCGGCCGGTGGGCGAGTTCAGTCTCGCCCACCGGCCGACGCAATGAAGAGGAGGAGCGTCGCGTAGGCGGAGACAGCGACGAGGCACATCGCCGCTGCCTCAGGTAAGTCACTGAAGGGGTTTTCACCCCTTCAGTAACCGGAGATTGGGGGGTGGGAGGGAGAGGGACCCTCCAGTGCCAGGAAAACGGATCGTTTTCCTGGCACTGGAGTTTCCCTTTAACCCCTTAAGGACACGACATGTGTGACATGTCATGATTCCCTTTTATTCCAGAAGTTTGGTCCTTAAGGGGTTAAGTTACAACAAATACAACAGCTCTGTACAATAGGTGGACTAACAAACAAGTAGTTCAGCAACAAGACGAGTTGGGTGTACAGGAATAGAAGGTGCTGATGACTCTTCTCAAATTAGTTTTAATACAGGTTTGTATTCATAATGCTGTAATGATTCTTTAATTATTATCTCCATATTTAACCTAGCATTACCGCTTCTTGATTGCCATTTCATTGTATTTGGTTCACGTTTGGTGCGTTTCCCGCTGCATCCTCAAAGTCCAAATCCAGAGGCCTTGCTTCCCGTCTCCTACACTCTGTTTTCTAAAGCAGTGCTCCGGAACTGCTGTGCCGGAGCACTGTGCTAGGTGTTCCGCCGCATGTTCACAGAGAGCTGAGCACAGCCTCCGGTCTGCAGCTCCGCCGGGTGCAGAGCTGTAGACTAAAGAAGCTGTCGGCAAACTCTGGCCAATCACTGCAACACAGACAATTCCAGTGCAGAAGCTCGCGAGACATCTACCACATTGTCTGTAACTCTGCACTTAGGTGGAGAGTTAGCACACCGGAAAACACTGTCATCCAAATGAACACCCTCCCAATCCTGTCACAGTACCCTATCACATTAACCCCAACCCCCCCCAACCCTGTCACTCACCCTACCACATTAACCCCTCCAATCGTGTTACACTCATCCCCCCCAACCATGCAACACTCACCCTGTCACATTAACTCCATAATCCTGTCACACTTACCCTTCTCGCCCTGTCACACTTACCCTTTTACCCACCGTGTCACAGTCACCCCTGAAGACAGACATCATACACACATTCATAAAACTTGCCTTCAAAGTTTGGTATTTATTAATGAGCACCTAGCTTTGCATATGTTTAATGGGCAAACTGACTGTGGAATATGTATTAATGGTGCTGAAGAATTCTAGGAAGAGCTTTGGTGTACCATGGGTGAGAAAATGTTGAGAAGCACTGGCCGGAAGGACTGAGTTTCCATATTTAAATTCAGATTTATGCTTTTTACATTAGTTTTTTTTTACCTTGTTGTGTATTGTGGTTTTTCTTTGTATATGGGTTCCTACCTAATGGCAGTTGCTTGCTAGCGTCAGCTAGCCCAACCATACGTTCAACTTAACCCAACCATACGTTCCCGTGTGTTTCATTACACTTGTGTTGGTTTTTTAACCACTTATTTTTACAGAACATTATATTGCGCAAAGACGGACATTGCTTTCTTCTTTTTTTGGGGGGTATAATCTCTTCCTGGCTAGATATATCAGTTTTGTGTAACAGCATAGACACGTTGGACAGGCTGCTCAGTTTCAATTCAAGCTGGAATTCCATGGCTGGTTGAGTTACAAGCAGAGGTAAATATACATGTAATATCGCACTCTCTAAACAAAAAAACAAAAAAAGTGAGGAAATAAGGTACGGGACTTTTGGTGACCTACAGTTCTGAACCACAAAATGCACACTGTGCAGATAAATAGAAAAAAATCTGCACACTATACCACACTTCTTGTATAGTGTGAAGATTTTGTCTATTTGATTTTGTATAATGAGTTACAAGCACATTTGCAAAACTCCTGACTTAGTGGTCTCTCCTCTCCTCCTCTTCCCCCATCCTTTAGTAGTCTCTCCTCTCCCGGCAATAGCCGATTTGGGAACATTTTCCAGCCAAGCTTGGCTAGTTTTGCCTCAGTTTCTCCATTCAAATTACATATGTGAAGATTGGAGTTTAGTGAATAGCCATGATAGTGTAGAAAGTGCCCAAAAACTTATAAAAGTAAAGTATACTAGAAAATGCCATTAGAATCCTCTCAAAACTCAGAATTTCTCAATATATGCACAGCTGTGGCTCTACTTTCTAACAAAATATACAATCTTAAAATCCTTAATCATATGATCAAAAATGGTACAACTCAATTACAGTATATACTCTAGTATAAGCCGACCCGAATATAAGCCGAGGCCCCTAATTTTACCCCCCAAAACTGGGAAAACTTATTGACTCAAGTATAAGACTAGGGTGGGAAATGCAGCAGCTACTGGTAAATTTCTAAATAAAATTAGATCCTTACAAAATGATATTAATTGAATATTTATTTACAGTGTGTGTGTATATAATGAATGCAGTGTGTGTATGAATGCAGTGTGTGTGTGTGTGATGCAGAGCCTTGGTGGGGGGTGGGCATTTTTATTATTGTTTTAATATAAATTTTTTGTTTTATTATTTTATTTTATTATTTACATTTTTATTTATTTATTTTCGTCCCCCCTCCCTGCTTGATACATGGCAGGGAGGGGGGCTCTCATTCCCTCGTGGTCCAGTGGATGGGCTGTGTAGGAGGGGGGCTGGCAGAAATCTGTAACTTACCTTTCCTGCAGCTCCTGTCAGCTCCCTCCTCCTCCGCGCCAGTCCGGTCAGCTCCCAGTGTAAGTCTCGCGGTAACCCGTGGCAACGCTCTGACCCCGCGGCTCTTGCGAGACTTACACTAGGAGCTGACAGGGGAGATGCAGGAAAGGTAAGTAAATGCTCTCTCCCAGTCCATTGTCTGTATTATGGCAATGTAAGTTGCCATAATACACAGACATTAACTCGAGTAGAAGTCGAGTTGGGGTTTTTCCAGCACAAAAAATGAGCTGAAAAACTCGAATTATACTAGAGTATATACGGTATACCATTTACAGTCCCATTCATCATCAGGACCCATAAGGCATGAAAGAGGTCCAAAACCGTACAGTGTAAATACCACCTGCTTAGTGGCACAGAAATAAAAAAAAAAAAAATACTGAACATTTGTAAAAGTAAAAAATACATGGCAAAATCATTTCCAAAATGTTTCTCTATATTAATAATCCAAGACAAAAATTACATGCTAATAAAAATGATATATCCCACATCCTCACAGTTAGCTCTCCAGCAGGCATAAATTATAACTCACACGACCACCTGCAAGCATATGATCGGAATTTGCACTGTGTGAGGATCATGTCACAGGAACTGAAGTTCAACAACCACCAAACTAACCTAGGTCTAGAGTGATACAACTCAGGCCAGAGATCAATATTTATTTTAACTCCTCAATAGTTTCCAAAAACTAAGTCCATGCCTTTTAAAATGAACTTCTACATTTCTAAGTAACCGTTATGCTATTTTATTTTAAAAAAAATCTTTATATTAAAAAGGGAATAGTGAATATTTATATGATTTTCTGCTGTTTTGGAAGAATTTCTCTTAATATTTGTGTTTAAAAAAACAAAAACAAACAACTGCAATAAGCAAGGATAACAAAATATATTTAATAAACGTTTTATTAAGAGTTTTAATGGAAAATTATTTTCACTGGAGCATTTAATTTCTTTTCTCATTTTGTCACTTGCCATATAACCTCTAAGAGCACAAAATTCAATATAGCGTAGGATATTGAGCAGTGTCAATGTGTAATTATAATACATTGTCAATCCATCCTAAACTACTCCATTATTAGCTTTTATAGGCACAGTTGGTAATGGCCCCAACTAAGTAGAGCCAATATCACTAAATGTATTTCTTCAGTTTCTCAGTTAGCCGTTTCACAGAAACCTCTATGCCTTGTGATTTTTCATCCAGGTTCTCAGCTGCTCAACTTGAGCAACCACACTGCTCTTTGCTGTCCCTCCGGCCGCCGTGTACTGCTCCACACTATTGGTGTAATTCCACACTTTGGATACGTCACTGCTGAAGAGAGAGCTACAACGAAATTACAGATGGGGAAACATTAACTCTTAATTTTGAATTACCGGTACTTAAGATTGTAATGTTGGAGGCCTTTGAGAGAGAAAAGGAGACTAAACCGTGATCTACTTTTAAAAACACAACCCTCCCCACCAAAACAACTGACTTGCCTTGTATAAAAAGGTAAATTGGTATGTTGATGGGTCTACTTCGTACACAACGACAACAGATAAGATACCACTGGAAGCCTCCTACAAATCTGTGTAAGATTTACTCATTTAAGTGAGCCTTTATTATTAAACCTAGAAACCGTGCAGTGAGTTCAATATATAAAAGTTTGAAAACCGACAGACAATCTAAAGACTGACAAAGCTGAAACTGTACCTGATGCTTTTTAGATCCTCCAAAGAGAGTTTATTGACAGAAATCCCCTTGCTTTCTGCGAGTTGCACAGCTTTACCAGACAGTCCATGAGCTTGTCTGAAGGGCATCTGAGAAACAAAAGTGAAACGAAGGTACACCTGCAATCAGTATACAGTCTCCCCCTGTTCTATGAGGTTACCTTCATCTCATATATATTGGGAACACTTTCACAACTAAACTAGATTGTTTCTACCATTCATAAACACCAACAAGAGTTTTTTTCTTTCTGGAATCACAATGACTATGTGCAGAATATTCACAAATATTATTCAAGGGATTTCAAAAGTTGAACAATCTGATGGATCCATAGTGATTGCTCTTTTATTAGAACTTTGCCATACAATTCTTTAGACCCCAATGTGCATCTTCGCAATGCACTTGGTCTGCTAGTCTCAGATTCTTAGTTCAGAGGAGAAGGGTTGTTTGTTTTCTGAAATCGCGAACTCAAACATGGTTGGATCCTAATCAGGAACATTGGTAAATAAGAATTCAGCAAACCAAAATGATTGCCAAATATATGAATTTATTAGAACAAAATATAAACTCCCTGTCTTCCTATGCAACTAAGGGTCAATCACAGCAGACGGGGTGACAAAGGACAGTGAGTGTTGCAGCACTATAACCACTTTAGTTCTCAGAATAGCTGCACTGGAGGGAGGGGCAGCAAATCAGTAACAACTCCTAAACAAAAATGTATTCTATAAATAATATATTTAGTGCTTTTGGAGCAAATTGAACCTGGAGTGACAAGTTCACCTTAAAGGGAAATTAAATAAAAATTTTTACCGAGATATGTATGATTACATTTCTCTACTCTGTGTAAAATACACTTATGTTTAAATATATAAATGTGTACTGAATCATAAATATGATAACATAGTAATAGATCCACTTCTACATTGTATGCCACTCATCTTCAAAGCAAACAACTCACCCCTTTTTTGACCAAATAATAGGCTATATCAGTGGCCAGCATATCTGGACTCAAAGCATTCTCCATAGCTTCTTTGTTTATCTGAAAAAAGCAAAATGTATCATGGTTAAAAAAAACTGCAGTTCAAAAAGTATCTTTTTTTTTTTTTTTTTTTTTTTAATTCTTTATTTTTACTGTGCAAGAAAAATTACAAGTATAGCAAGAGTGCCACAACAGCACGCATAGATTAGTCAACAGATTATTCAGATAGGCACGTGAAAACTGCACATTTTTTTTGTATTACGTTGGAACATGCTAGGTACAATTGTGATGTATAGTGAGGGAAACGAAGAAAGCGTTTGTCAGGAAATAGTATATCGTGATGAGACAACAGATTAGGCTAACTGACAATAAGGAAATGAGCAGCCAAGATAAGTATCGCTGTGTGTATGCCTTTTAAACAGCTTAAATTCTCGTGTATTTCGTGTTACTATGAGTTCAACTGGCATATAAAACATAGTGATATGTGTGCTGTAACCATCTGGGTTAACAAGAGAGCAAGGAATAAAAACATAGGGAGAGCGTTCCATTATATCAGCCTATACACAGAGTCCCGTATGATCCGTCAGGGTGGGGGCTGGTAGGGCTTGTGAGGTGCTTGGTATAAGCTAACGTTCAGCCCCACTTGCCTTTTGAGGGCCTCCTTTTCAGCCTATGCCCATCGGGGGTTTATAGTTGGCCATCATGGGGGTGTCTTTTGCGGATCTCCCACACTCTTCCATGCTGGCTAGTAGGGGTTGGTGAGTATCCTGCTCTTGTTTTGCTGTCCCCTTTGTTGCAGCCCTGTGCTCAATCTCAGCTCTGGGTCTTCTTATGGGAACCTGCCGGACTGATGTGCTTCGCTTGGACAGGATGCTGGGATTGTGGGGTTGCTTAGGATCGCCCTTACTGCGTTTGTGGATGCGGCTGTGAGTAACTGGGTCGGCGTGGACGGTTTCCCGCCACCTCTTGCGTCGGAGCTGAAGTGGTTGGATGGCCGCCCTGAGGGCCAGTAGTGGGGCTCCATAGTGGCGACGGCGGGTCTCCGGGCGGATCCACGAGGCCACCGCCCGGGCCGCTTGAGGGTAGGGCATTCCCCTGATGTGTAGCAGTTCGCAGAAGGCAGAGTAGAGCCAATCTAGGGTCGCCAAGGAGTGGGGGTACCGTAGCTTCTTCTCATTCTGTCTCTTTGGCAGTCGTCGGGGGACCATCCCAGACGCGGCTGGCTTGCTTTTCTGGCAGTTAGGTAGGTTGTCATCCTTGCCTTCGGCTCTAGCCCGCCTGTCTAGTGGGGCTGGCCTCTTGAGGTGGGTTGCGTCCGCCATGTTGCCGGGTCTGTAACATCCAGAGCCCAGGCTTGAGTGGTCGGCAGCAGTTCGATGGGCTGTGTGTGTCCGCTTGGTAGAGACCGGGATAACCCCCGCCGGTCCATAGGGGGGGGAACGGGAGCTCAGATTCTGCCTTGCAGTGCTTGTGGACGGCGAGAGAGCGGCCGCCTCCCCCACGCTTGTAGGCCGCAGCATTAGGGAGCACCGACCCGTTTCCAAAATCCACGTATGTGGTGTCTATTTGCAGGTCTCGGGTTCCCCTGTCGAGTGGGTACCCCCGTAAATTTGAACGCGGCCTCCGCTTGTCGGAAATCGGCTTTAGGTCGGGTTAGCTGCGGGAGCAGCAGCGACATGCGTCTGCTCCCTTCTGCGGTCAGGCCCCGCCCCAAAAGTATCTATCTTGATACCTAATAAGGTTATTTTTTACTCTTCTAATAGCATAATATTTTTATAAGTTACAGAGTAAAAAAAGGAATGTAGAGAACAACCATTTTCTTAAACCCAAGATGAGTTGGTGCTTAGTTGGTGTCCATTTAATTGTAGTGTTAGAGAGAGGGAAACAAAGTAATCTACAAATCTGCAGAATTTAAGGTTTTATCTAATTTGGTTATTTCAGCTTAAATGTTTTAGATTGATACTTAAAGGTTTATTATAAGCATTATAATCACTACAGCCTGACAGCAATAAAAAAAAATATCTATGTGTGTGCAGAGTTTTAATGTTAAACACTGCAAATGCAGACTCCAAGAACCATGACCATTTCAAACATTTTAGGTCAAACATGCTGGTAACAGACCCAGTAAGGTTGGGATTTGTTCAGTGGTTGATCAAAGATATTCATGTACAATGAAAAGCCACCGCACACAGGAGTAGGAGACTAGAATTAAACATAAAAAGGGTCACTAAGGTCACCAAACAGCTACTCAGCGCTCCGCATGGAGACACTGAACGCTCCCCATAGAAATGTACAGAGGAGATGCAGATTGGCGCAGTTTAGGATTTTACAGAGCATGTACAATAGCCTCCCAATGCTTTCCTATGCAAAAGCTTTGGATTGGCTGAGATCATCAAGTTTGATAATCTCAGCCATGGAGGTAGAGAGAAGTGGGGCCAGCCATGGCAAGACTGCCATGGCACTGGAAAAAAAGGCAAGTAAATTACCTTTTCAAAAGGTAGTCAAGGGGAGCCAGGGACATAAAGGTTGATTTAACAGATATTACTGTAGGTGAAAGTTTAGGATCCAGTGATCATCAGTCAGTGTGGTTTAATATAAGAACAGTGACTGAGTCACACCACACAAAAACAAAAGTTTTAGACTTTAGAAAAACAGACTTTTCTAAAATTAGAATATGTGTAAAGGAGTCATTATCAGACTGGAGCAATTTATATGGAGTCCAAAAGAAATGGGATTATTTAAAAGTTGCACTACTGAAGGCAACAGAAAATTGCATTAGGCTTGTCAGTAAAAGCAAAAAATTCAAGAAACCACTGTGGTACTCCGCAGATGTGGCCAAAATAGTAAAAAACAAAAAGTTAGCATTTAGTAATTATAAAAAAACCCAGAGTGAGGAAGACAGAATGACCTATAAGATTAGCCAGAAAGAGGCTAAGCAAGTTATAAGAGCTTCCAAATCCCACACAGAAGAGAAAATAGCACAGTCAGTAAAAAAGGGGGACAAAACTTTTTTTAGATACATAAATGAGAAAAGAAAAGTAAAACAAGGATTAGTTAGATTAAAAACAAAAGAAGGAAGGTATGTAGATGAGGATAAAGGTCTAGCTGACTGCCTCAATGAATATTTTTGTTCGGTATTTACAGATGAAAATGAAGGAAAGGGACCTCAGTTAAGAAAAAGGATAAATGAGTCATTTATTACACGTGAGTTTACAGAGGAAGAGGTTCTATTTCAACTGTCAAAAGTAAAGACAAATAAGTCAATGGGACCTGATGGAATACACCCAAAGCTATTAAAAGAGCTTAGTGGTGTACTAGCAAAACCATTAACAGATTTATTTAACCAATCATTGATAACAGGAGTAGTCCCAGAAGATTGGAAGTTAGCGAATGTTGTGCCCATTCACAAGAAAGGTAATAGGGAGGAGTCGGGCAACTATAGGCCAGTAAGCCTTACTTCAGTAGTGGGGAAAGTGATGGAAACCATGTTAAAGGATAGGATTGTTGAACATCTAAAAACACATGGATTTCAAGACCAGAGACAACATGGGTTTACTTCAGGGAGATCATGCCAAACTAATCTTATTGATTTTTTTGATTGGGTAACTAAAATTATAGATCAGGGTGGTGCAGTAGACATTGCTTACCTAGATTTCAGTAAGGCTTTTGACACCGTTGCACATAGAAGGCTTATCAATAAACTACAATCTTTGAGTTTGGATTCCAATATTGTTGAATGGGTAAGGCAGTGGCTGAGTGACAGGCAACAGAGGGTTGTAGTCAATGGAGTATATTCAAAGCTTGGGCTTGTCACCAGTGGGGTACCTCAGGGATCTGTACTTGGACCCATTCTCTTTAATATTTTTATTAGTGATATTGCAGAAGGTCTTGATGGTAAGGTGTGTCTTTTTGCGGATGATACTAAGATATGTAACAGGGTTGATGTTCCAGGAGGGATAAGCCAAATGGAAAATGATTTAGGTAAACTAGAAAAATGGTCAGAGTTGTGGCAACTGACATTTAATGTGGATAAGTGCAAGATAATGCATCTTGGACGTAAAAACCCAAGGGTAGAGTACAAAATATTTGATAGAGTCCTAACCTCAACATCTGAGGAAAGGGATTTAGGGGTGATTATTTCTGAGGACTTAAAGGTAGGCAGACAATGTAATAGAGCAGCAGGAAATGCTAGCAGAATGCTTGGTTGTATAGGGAGAGGTATTAGCAGTAGAAAGAGGGAAGTGCTCATGCCATTGTACAGAACACTGGTGAGACCTCACTTGGAGTACTGTACACAGTACTGGAGACCCTATCTTCAGAAGGATATTGATACCTTAGAG
Organism: Pelobates fuscus; assembly: GCF_036172605.1. Classification (NCBI taxonomy): domain Eukaryota; kingdom Metazoa; phylum Chordata; class Amphibia; order Anura; family Pelobatidae; genus Pelobates; species Pelobates fuscus. The sequence goes on along the minus strand of NC_086317.1, from coordinate 271,026,948 downwards.
AGAGTTCAAAGAAGGGCTACTAAACTGGTTCATGGATTGCAGGATAAAACTTACCAGGAAAGGTTAAAGGATCTTAACATGTATAGCTTGGAGGAAAGACGAGACAGGGGGGGTATGATAGAAACATTTAAATACGTAAAGGGAATCAACACAGTAAAGGAGGAGACTATATTTAAAAGAAGAAAAACTACCACAACAAGAGGACAGTCTTAAATTAGAGGGACAAAGGTTTAAAAATAATATCAGGAAGTATTACTTTACTGAGAGGGTAGTGGATGCATGGAATAGCCTTCCAGCTGAAGTGGTAGAGGTTAACACAGTAAAGGAGTTTAAGCATGCGTGGGATAGGCATAAGGCTATCCTAACTATAAGATAAGGCCAGGGACTAATGAAAGTATTTAGAAAACTGGGCAGAGTAGATGGGCCGAATGGTTCTTATCTGCCGTCACATTCTATGTTTCTATGTTTCTAGGTCAAAAATACAGGTTTGTATTCCTGACACTATAATTTTCCTTTATAGTCCCCAATGAATTATGTGCTGTGAATGGATGGATGAATGAATGCATAGCATATTCATTTTTCTAAAATTCAATGATTTGGTATAGTTTCTACTTGATTCATCTCCCACTTTTTTTTTTTTTTTTTAAATTCTTTATTTTTGAGTGCAGAGTTAAATACATGTTTCAGCGTTGTCACATGACATAAGAGAGAGTAACAGTATATATCACTTCGAGTATGCATGGTATGCTGCACTTTTTTTTTTTTTGAAACAGGAGTAATACGAATATACAAACAGGCTTATTAACATACAGAGTAATCTTGTTTAGTCCTAGCTGGAAATGCATGTCTGTAATTATATAGGCTTGCTAAACATGTGGAAATGTGTGATTGTGAGAGTACGTCTCGTGTGCAAATCACATGGAAGGCTATCCAGAGTTCAGCTTCCATACAGGATAGCGTCCGGGCAGAAGCACAGTTCACATGGTGTGAGTGTGGGCAACGGCTGGATGCCAGATGATGAGGTAGTCCCTATGTGCCTAGCCGATACCCATTCTGGAGGCCGAGTTTGCTGATCTGGAGCAAGAGGCTAGCGAGGTGCTGGACTGCTGTGGCTCCTCCGGTCCTGGCAGTGGTAAGAGGTTGTTGCTGGCTGGGTGCTTGTCTGGTGGCTGAGCGCCTCTTCCCTTCGGATCTCTTTCAGCGGTGCTAGCTGTGCGGCGGGCGGGTGGTGTCGGCGGGTGCTTTGTCTGGCGGTGGTGCTTATTTAGTTTTTGTGGCCCATTGGGACCCCACATGGTGGTGGGCGGTTTGCTGGAGCCTCCTGCCGGTGCCTTTGCTCGGCGTCTGTGAGGCTGTTTCAGGCTAGTAGTGCCCCGACTTCGCTTCTTCCGCCGGGTCTCCTTCTTGGCTTGTGCCTGTTCTCGCGGTGGCAGCGCTGAACTTGGATGACCCGGCTGTGTGTTGATGAGTGTGCAGTGGCTCGTTGCCGGTGTTGCCAGTACCGGTACGGGGTGCGAGCATCTAGTTTCAATGCGGTCCCAAAAGCGCTGGCAAACCGCGTCAAATTTCGCCCTGAAAGCCCTTGCCCAGTCCTCGGTATCTTGCTGTCGAGGATTTGCGGCCCTGCTGTCGGCCATCTTAGGTAGGCCTTGTGGTACCGCCCGGGCGGCATGGTTCGGGTCTACGTCCCCTATGTGAGTGCTTGTCTTTCGCTGGTGGACCGGGATGACCCCTACCGGTCCAGGGGGGGGGACTGGGATCTGTCCGCAGTGAGTCCCACAGGCGTAGTGGGGGGAGAGCGGCCGTCTCTCCTGCTCCCACCTGTCGAGTGGGCCTCCGACACTCATTTGGCACAGATTGCTTTTTCCTCCGTGTGAGGGGTATCATTTTGTTCTGCCCAGTGTGCCCAGTCGATTGCTGGCTCTGTCGGCCCAATTAGTCTCCGTTTGGGTCAGGAAAAGCAGGTTAATTAGCAGCTCTGTGCAGGAGCCCATGAGGTTGTCGACCAGTTGGTTCTGCAGCCAGGCCCCGCCCCCCCCTACTTGATTCATCTAATCACATCAATGTTCAAGGATGATTTGTAAAAGTATTATATGTTTATGTATGGATTGATCAACTTAAACATAGTCCCAGTAGCGGTTTTTAGATTAAGTAAAAAAACAAAAAAACAAATCCAGGCTAAAATACCTGTAATGTTGAAATAACCCCGGAAGCCACCTGAAGTACAGCAGATATGGTGTCACAGACATCAAACATAGCCTCTTTGTCCTCCTGTAGAAAGGAAATCACATTTAATACAGTTAACAGTTTGATTGGAAGGGATGACCTAAAACAGGGATAGGCAACCACCTGCACTTAAGACGTTGTGGACTACATCTCCCATAATGGTATTACAGCCATAATACTAGCAAAGAATCAGCTGAGACGTAGTCCACAACATCTGGAATGCCGAAGGTTGCCTACCCCTGGTCTAAAACATACTTCTACCCCCTCCTCCCTTTCTGCTATTCTATTCTTCACTTTCTCCCCTTAAAGTTCTTTCTAATATACATATCTCACAGTTTCCTTATCATTAGCTCCATCTTGTTACTGGCCATTTTCACAGTTTTCTTTCCTGCAGTGAAACAGTTTATTTCTATGTGCCACTTTCAAATCGGTCCTCTCTTTATCCGCTTCCTTTCATTTTATTTTATTTGCTATTCTTTGGTGACCACAGCAGAAACTCCAGACTTACAAGCATTGCTATTTATGGCTCTCCATCATTAGTAAGTTATACTTATTCTCCATTATTTGGGTGTACAATAATTCAGTTGTTCTTGCTTTTTTACTTAAGGTTTTCTAAAAATCCTAAAACAATGAAAAAATTAAAAAATAAAATAAATAAAACACAACAAAAACACCATACTAGAAGAAGCTATAATCCAAGTGATTTTCACAACCAATTCCCGGTTTCTAATTTTTATAACATTCAGAAAAGGAAATATGCAGATTGTTTTGCATTTTAAATTATGAGGAACTTGTGCGAATTTTGTTTTGCATATATTAGGAAACACTCAAAGAAAGGAAGTGTAGAATGTCATGAATAGATTATTTTAGCGAGATTAGGCATTTCTGCTATCAGTTAATAACCAGAAGTATTGAAAAATGCTAGTGGTTAAGTCATCTACAAATAATTGAAAAAAAAAATAAAAAGCTCTGGTAAGTAAAAGAACACTTCACAGACTAACTACTGCAGTTTACACTACAGTCCCATTGTACCCCTCCCCAACAGCAGCTTTCACTTGACTTTGAAAAGTATGACTTGTGCTAGCACCTACAGAATGGCAAACATATGGTCCATATTAAACAAGTCAATGTTAATTAACCCCTTAAGGACACATTACATGTGTGACATGTCATGATTCCCTTTTATTACAGACGTTTGGTCCTTAAGGGGTTAAGGACAGAGGCAATCGTCCAAATTCTGAACCAAAACAAAACCTAGAGTTTGAGCTATACATGTCTGTTCAACTATAATTTACCTCTTTCATATTAAATGCGCCCACACTTATTACATATAATTTTGTTCAGGAGAAATCGGGCTCTCATTCCACATTACATGTGAAGGCCATAATACTCAGCTAATACTACAATAAAACACGCATTTGTATGCCGTGATGTTCCACGAGTACCATGATGCCCACCGTGTACAGGTTTCATGGTGTTTTGGAAAGTTACAGGGCTTGCCATTTCCATACATTGAAATTTTCCAGATTGGTTTGCTGGATCTTTGTTGCCTTTGAAACTGCATGGCAGTTGAGAAAATAAAGTTAAACCCATCATGGCAAACTATCTTCAAAAGTAGACAACCTATGGTATATCCAGTCTTTATAAGCCATTTATGAAAGCTAAATTTAGCAAGGGTTTGTGATTAATTTGTTTATTTAATTTAATCAATCATATCATTGTCATATGTTTTACTGCTGTAAAACACTCATTTGTGTCTCATGAGTACAACAGTACTCCCCATGTACAGGATTTAGGTAAGTTTTAAGGTCAAATATAGGACTTGCAAATTAAATTCTCTACTATTTCTGCCTGGGTTATCAGGCAGGTCCCCCAATATAATATATATATATATATATATATATATATATATATATACACACACACACATATATATTTTAATTGTAAATGTATTTCATATATTATTTTTACATAATGATGTTATTTTATTAGTTATATTTTGTCAGAACTGCCCGACAACCCAGGCAGCCAATCTGTTAATCCTGCCCATCCAAGTCATGGGATCGCTGTGTTTGTGATAATCTGGTGAGGACGGCGAGTATTTGGCCTGGAGGGAGGGCCCAATCATTAAGGAGCGGCATTTTGCCCTTGTGGCATTAGAACACTATTTCTAGGAGGGCATAGCATACTTTACCGTTGGAAAGGGTTAAAGTAGACTGACCATCTGTATATGATTGGAAAAAAAACACAAAATCCTGCTTCACAACACCTTACTGCTTTGGTTTGGTCACCAAGTAGCTGAAATGACTGATTAAGTGTGTCAAGTACAACACATGGTAGGCAGTTAAATGCACAACTGCCTCATCTCATTGAAGTTGTTATAATGTCTAGAGTACCCTAGCTCTTTCCTTCAATTCTGCTTTAAACCATTGTTAATGCTAAACAAGAGTTCCCAACAACCTGTCCCCTGTGTGCTGCTTAGGCCAATGGGGATGCGTTGGCCTGAGTGTAATGGGCAGTTGTGAGCCTCAAATGACTGCATTCAGCCTACCACAGTGCCATTGCAGATATGAATCAGTATTGTGTAATCGCTGCCTTAGCCCACCTCCAGTGGAGGCATTACTGTGGGAAGCCACTGGTCCTCAGTGTTAAACTGCTCAAAATAGTTTAACCCTGAATGGAAGAACACAGTGCCAGGGGACTCTAGGCACTATAACCAATTCAATTAGATGGTTTATAGTGTCTACAGTGTCCCTTTAACATGGATTCCTGTGTGTTATTGGTCATATTCTACCCTGACCTAGTAAATGTTATGAAGATAGGAGAACAATGTTTGATTGTTCACACTAAACTTTAGATTCCCCCACCCACCATCTTTTGTAGAATGTTACCGGTTATTCGATTGTATTATATATACTGTCTTGAAATACTTTTTACATGGTACATTAGGCCAATATATTCTTTATCAGTATTTTTTAGGAATCCTTTGGTACTTTTAGAAATGTAGATTTCTAAAAACCACCAACATAATGAAAGCATAAGGGCATAATATTTTCACATACTAAATATTACCAACTGCCAAAATGAGGTATCCGGACCATAGAAATCTATTGGAGATTCCGCATATACTTTAATGTGTGCTAAGAATCCATTCTATCTCCAAATGGGGTTCTCTCCCATTTAGGTTCCGGTTCTGTGCAGGAGGGATAAGGTGAAATAGAGGGTGACATTTATAAACAATCACCTAGTGAATAGCAGATAAAGGGCAGAGGCTAGAGCAGTAGCAGAGATAAAAGTAAGCAGTATCATGTTCTGTTTTGTTTGCACTGCAATTCAAAGCAAAATGAAGTCAACAATGTATATACGTTGTGGTTAGTGAAGTTAATGATTTTGTAGTTCTTAAATATTAATCGTGACATCCATATAAACAGTAGATTGTCTGGCTGAAACAGGGTTGCGGATATCAATCTTCGTTCCTCACCTGTAAATCCTTATTGTAAGTGCTTGGAAGTCCTTTAAGTGTCATGAGAAATCCAGAACACTAATGTGTAAAAACAAAACAAAAAAACATTTTAGCTTTTTTTTCAAATAATGTGACCATAATGAAGTCTCTCCCCCAAATGCATTTATCACAAACCATTATTTTTCTTTTACTTCAAATACTTCTAATCTTGCAGTGCTCAAAACAAAATAGCCCTGGAAAGGAGGAGAACTAGCTCAAACCAGACACGTGGGGCTTAGAAACTCATGTGCCAAGCAAAGCAGAGATGTCCTAGATGCAGAGTGTTCAGGTCAACTCTCTCTTTTGTTAAAGTTGACAAAAAGAGTAGTTATGCGGTCTGGGGCATGTGAAGCCAGCCTTTTGGTAGTACTGTTCCAAAATAATACATTGAATTCCTTTGGCATGCTGACCCTTTTATTTAAGAGTTCCTGTGCTCATATAATGTCATTATTAAGCGCTGCGGAATAAGCTGGCGCTAGATAAATACCAATAATAATCATAAGAACACGTGTTCTTGTAGGTTTCTTTATGCAAAACTAGTATTTCTGTGTGGGCAATGCCAGAATGGGTTTCGGTTTCTTTGTATATACAAGGCCAGTACATTTCTCCACCCTCCTGACAATATGTCTCAAATTAAGTTGAATTTACCCCCTCCTCTTTTGATGCAATATCAATGCAGTTTATAGCTCCTGATTTTAAAACCTCAACCCTCCCCCAACCCTCTATGTTACCGCCTCTCTGACATTATCCGTAAGGGTTGCATACTGTTCCCTAAAGTCCAATGGCTACACTCGTTCAGCACAGTTATGACATTGTTTCATGAAATGCCTTAATTCTTATTTAAGTCATAAGAGGAAAAGTAAGAGGTGTGTGTGCACCAGCCAAGCGGTGAATTATTGTATGTGAAAATGTGACAGCTTCACTCAATAAAACTCCACACCAGTGACCTATCAAGGTGGTGTTCTGGTACCTGCACTCAAGGCTTTCAGAGGCATTTCATATGGTGTGATCATACGCAATAGCAGCGGAACTCTAGATCGGTCAATAAAGGAGATTTCATTTCACCAAAATGGTCCTGGCCTGGGTCCCCTTTGGTGGAATAAAATTGCCTTCATTGACACATATCTGGAGGTGCAACTCTTATTTTCTGTATGCTGTTGGTAGCTGTTGTAAGGAGGCCCTGTGAGCTGGCACCCTACTTAACTGACAGTGCTAATTCTTTATCTGTCGATCAAATATGTGTGCCATAAGTTATCAATGTTGGTTTTCTCAAAACTGGACAGTGGTTAATTGGCTGGGCATGCTGGGTTACCCAATACAACAAGCTATTATATTATGTTGCTTGTAGTGCCCGTTTAAAATCCAACTGTCTTCTGTGGTTTAGGTGAACATAAGAAAATAAATAGGATGCTCTCTAGATTAGTGTACAGTCTTCACGTACTCTGCCAAACACACGTCCAGCTTTGCTGCGTATTAATTCCAAACTGTCAGGATTCTTCTTCTGAGGCATCAAGCTACTCCCAGTACTAGAAGGGAACAAAAAAAAACACAAATTAAATCCATCAAATACAATAATGTACACAGTTTGACTATAAATGATATATGCACATATACATTTAAATGTCTTAACTTCTAATAATCCTGTTAATACATGTGGATCTATGTAAAATACTTTTATTGAAAGAAATCAAGAAATAAGTTAAGGCAACCAAATGTAAGAGGCATCTACTGCTGAATTTATGGTGTGTGCTTGATGATATACCTGGCAAATGTGTCTGAAAAACCATGTAATCGTATAAAAAAAAAAGAATGACCAATACTCAATATCATAAAGAAAGGGGCATTATTAATATGTGAATGTGGGGATGGGAGTAACCAGTAGTCACCATATAAAGCAATACTGAATATTTTTATTAGTGTGAGCAATTCAGAAAATCTATTAGGGCATGAGATTGTACATAGCCTTAGCCAGCCTTATGGTTAACCAGGGCCTACTGGAGTACCTGTTACAAATGAGATACTTTGACATTGCTTTGATGATGTTTTTTTGTGGTGACTGACAAATGAACTGTGGCCCAAATCTTGCAGCAAGGTATCGACTTTGAACATTATAGTGTGCTTCAGGAAGGTGCCATCCCATTCCATGGGCAGAGAGCAAGAGGATTGCCAGCCTAAATAAAAGCCAGAGTCCAGGAGCAGGTGGGGATAGGTCACAGTAATTGTCTCCAAATGTTTCAGGCAAATGTCCATGAGTTACTCGGATATATGGGATATATGGGATGCATTGTCCAATGCAAGTGCAAACATACGTGTCTTGGCCTGTTTTCCAGAAAGTAGACAGGCAAACAGTGAGCCCACCGACCTCTGTTTCAAGGTCTGGAACTCCGTAGTAGCAGAACAGAGGTCCCTTACAAGCATGACACACAGTGTGCCTTGGAGGAGGAGACAGGGTACTGATGTGTCAGGGATGGCACAGGTACTATATTAGACAGAGGAATAGCCAGATCTAGTATCTGAAGGGCAAGGCAGAAAAGCAGACACAAAGATGGTACAAAGATTTGGGCAAGCGGTAGGATGCAAAGTCAGGAGGAAACCAAAATACTGGCAACCAAGGAGACACACTAGCAGATACAAGGAGCAAGGATAATGCTGGGAGACTAGGTTACAGAACAACCAAGCAATGTCTGGAGGGAGTGAGCGGAATTTAAATGGCTGGGGTGACACATGACTGGTCTGTCCCCATGCAGACAGTTACATTAGCCTGTTAAGTCCTGGCCTCCTACACTTGCAGACACTCTGGATGGGTTACTTGCATGGCTGCCACCAACTGGTCTGTCCCATGTCCGTGGACCGTGAAATGGTGGTGGAACCATGGGCCCTAGATGTTCTGCATGACAACCTCCCTGCTGTCACATTCTATGTTTCTCTTAGGCGCGCAGCACCCAGGACAGGTGCGAAAATGCTGGCGTTCATGACATTCAGCCAAGTCAACAGACCATACTATTCAAATTAGACTTGTTTATTTCTCAGTATCAAGGGTCATGTTGTACTGTCCAATAGGTTTGCTTGCAGTCCTCCTGTGACTGGAATAGAGTATCAAAATAGCGCTCTACTCAAGATGGGAAGTCAACATTTTGAACCAGATTCTATTTCAAAAAAGTTTTGCCCATTTTAATTATAAAATGTGTTGGTAACCTGCCAACAGTTCCACACATGAACATATGTGAATATTTATAATAGCACATCCATGGCTCAAAAGTCCAAAACTATTTTCAGAGGGGACTCTACCTATAGTACAATGTGTAAAATAAAACATAAAATGCACTTAAACGTTAGTTTTTAGAATAGTGAAACAAAGCAAAAAAGTCACCTGTAGGAATCTGATAGGGTCACAAAGCTGAACTCCTTTGTGCTGTAGATGATAAGATCTTCAGACATTTTACTAAGGTGAGTCATGCACAGAGATGCCCAAAATAGGAACTCCGCTGGAAAAGTAAAAAAATAAATACAACTAAGTTATAATATGGCAAGAGATTAATAAATTAAACTAGAATGAATGCTATATTGAAATGTAAACAATAACAGCACAGACTTTTAAAAAAAATGTAGGTATACAATTCGAACTGAAGAAATGGGAAGGGAATTGCAAATTGTATTCCAGATTATATGATCTGAAAGAAATCTCCAGATTAGGTAGTTTTTCTTCTTTGTTTGTCCTACATTTACAATTTCCTTTTTAATTCATAAGAATGTTTTTTTTATTGAATAAAATCCTATGTGCATTAACCCAGCTACAGTTACAGGGGGAGCGCGAGAACATCAAGGCGAGTGCTACTCTTGAACATTCAGGGCATTTAATGGCCAGAGGATGCAAATGGGTCATAGAGTCAGCAGAGCATTAGAGGATCACCTGCTAAAAATGTTGAGGGCTCGGGGGCAGTAATATGCATTTGCGAAGAAGTCGCTCTCTGCTTCCCAGTCAGCACAGGCCAATGCAGGAGGATAATTAAAGAAGGAACATTTGTACAATTACATTTTTAAAGGGACACTAGTCACCAGAACAACTACAGCTTAATATAGTTGTTCTGGTGTCTGCTGCCTGTCCATGCAGGCTTTTTAATGTAAACACTGCCTTTTCTATGAAAAGGCAGTGTTTACATTTTTGCCTAGTAACACCTCTAGTGGCGGTCACTCAGACTCCCACTAAAGGTGCTTCCTGGGTCAGTGACGTTCATCATCTCCATGCTCTGCTCATGGAGGTACATTGATTCAATGCATCTCTAAGGAGTTCCTTTTAGCCTTTACCCTCCTACTTTAGGGCTTCCTCAAGTATTGCACTGCATGAGAGCTGATCTCTTCTGGAGGGGAAAAAACAAAAACCAACACATTGAGATGTGGCTTTGGGAAGAGAAAAACAGATACAGATTGGGGGGGGGCAAGACAAATGAGCTGTGGGGAGAGTGAGATGGAAGTGCAAGCCTTTCACAGAGCTCTAGATCAGGCATAGGCAACCTTAGGCACTCCAGATGTTTTGGACTACACCTCCCATGATGCTTTGACAGCATTATGGATGTAAGAGCATTATGGGGGATGTAGTCCACAACATCTGGAGTGCCGAAGGTTGCCTATCCCTGCTCTAGATCAATGCAACTAACAAACAGTAGTGTGCAGTGTGTGAGTGGATAAGTCTCACAGTAACGTGTATGAGTGTATCACAGACCCACAGTAATATAACTCCTAGTGATGTGCAGGTAAATGAGTGTATCACAGATCTGTGCAGCAATAAAAAGAAAAAAGAAACACACGTTTGTGTGCACTGTACATGAATGTATCACATAGCCTTACAACCATAAAAACAGTTGTGTGGCTTTTAAACTACCTATGAAGTCTCGTTCACTGGTTGCGTCCATGCTGTTCAGGCTGAGGGAGTCAAAATTCAGTTCTGTAGGAGAAAGACAAGATGTATAATTAGCTGAATCAAAATACGAATATAGAAATGTAGGATGGCATTCCTCAAAATCTAAATCATGGCAGTTTTTAGGATATATTTCCAGCACATTTTATTCAATTATTTAAATTTGTTACTCTAATCACCATGACTACTTCAGCAGCGTGTGGAGCTTAGCCCAATACTGTATTCAGGTGAGCAAAACCTTTTATTTTCCGGTTTTACAATGAATTGAGAGGAGGGGACCTTTTCCACTATGCCCAATATTGCATATTACATTGGAAAGTTGCCCCCTCTCAAAAGGAACACTTTAAGATATTCCTGTTAGTCTCCATTTATCGTAACGTCTTTTTATCTTGCTCAGGCCTGTAAAAATTACAAAACACAGCAATATGTAAATATTTTCTGGCATTTTTGTTTTGTCATTTGCCATCAGCAGCCATAGGAGAAAAAATGAATAAAAATAAATCGCATCTCCTGTTGCACAACTGATGCTTACAGAATTATTCACTAAACTGAGAAATGCAAAGTAAAAACAGTGGGAAATATCAGAATCATCTTTCAGTTCTGCTAGATTGGCCTTAAATTTGAAATTCACTTTTGAAGCTGGTCCTGCAGAATCTTTCATAGACCTTCATTTTTTTCCCCCACGCTCAACCAAGAGGCTTATCTGCCAGGAGTTGGAGAGGGATCAATGAGATAACATGAGGTGATCAATCCTCCCAAAAAACCGACATGCCAACTTTAAGTATATTTTTATGCTAAATACTATTCATTTTTAAGTATCCGATTTATTTGATCTGTGTACTCTTAAAGAAAGTCACAGGGAGACTATAGTCACAAGAAAAACAAAAGTTTAGTGTAGTGGTTCTGGTAAATGCAGCCTGTCCCTGCAGGCTTTTTCTTGCCTTGTAACACCTCTAGTGGCAGTCACTCAGACAGCCACAAGAGGTGCTTCCTTTGTAAGTTATGCATAGAGACACTGACATTCAATGTCTTCATGCGGACTACTCCCCATAGAGATGCATTGCTTTAATATATCTAGTAGGAGATGCTGATTGTCACAGTGCAGCGTTTTGCCGCACATTGGCTAAGATAGTCAAATTTGATCATCTCAGCCACTAAGGAGGAGCTGGATACACCCATCCATAGTGAGACTGGTAAGGTGCTGGAAAACCGGTACGTAAACTACCTTTTTAAAAAGTCAGGCAAAAGGTGCCCTATACCCAAGCTGTGTTTTTACATCTATAGTGTTCCTTTAATCTTTGTGTTAAGAATATATTTTTATTCCTTAGATGTGAACATCTGTCATGTTAATACTTGATAAAACAAGACTATATAGACTAGGCTGTTGTCTTTTGATCAAAATACAAATGAAACCTACCCCTGCGGAGGAGTTCTCTGTCCACACCTAATGGGTTTCCAGCTATAGCACCACTGTCCATAAAGAAAGAAAGTTTGGCATTACACACTCTTGACTTACACACCTCATTTAGAAATAAATGATTCCCTTATAAAATGATACACAGGCTCTTCTATATGCCATAAGGGAATACAAAGATAATACAATATTTAGTGTAGATTTAACCTTATAATTTTTGGAGGTCCTTTGGAACAGAAATAAATAGGTTTATTTGCATGTATGCTACACAATATCACAGTTTTGATATGAATAGATCTCTTACCCCTGTAGCTCCTTTTATGTTTTCTTAGCCCCTCTTTCGAATGTCTAGTGTATACCCTTTTGTTTCCCCATTTAGTGTATTGGATCTCCTTTGTGTGTCCATCACTTCCACGCCACCCCTTTGTAAGTCTCTTACTCCCCTTTGTGGATCTCTTGCCCTCCCCCCTCAGCTCTTGTGTGTGTCTCTCTCCCCCTGTCCCTTTGTGTGTCACTTTCAACTTCTCCATGCACACTTACTTCCCAAGGTTTTCCTCTGGGAAAGCATTGCATGAGCTGAGATCTACACTGATGATTTCAGCCAAAGAGGAGAAGCTTCCCCACAGAGACTGGCGTGGCTAGAGTTGAAAGGCAACTAACACTCATCCTTCCAACCTTTACATAATGGGTGGGGGGGGACACAAGTATAAATAGATTAAAACCGCATTGGAAATACCCCATTTGTTTGACTTCATACCTGGGTCAGCCAGAGGCTGATCCATGCCTCCACTGCCATCTCCCAAGAGCCAAAAGTTCCTTAGCAGGACCTTTCAGCACTGCAATAGTTTTTACGCAGGGAAGGAGAGGGGGGAAGGTGGGAGAGGCAAAAGAATATGGGAAAAATGAGTATCTGTTTAATTCTGCAGTTTCCCTCACTCCTAATTGGTAGCAGGACGAGAAGAAGCAGCTTACTTGAGAACATAAAGGCATTTAAAAAACACTGGGGCTGGTTTGAAATCTGCTCTGTTTCTTCAGGTTTTGCATATGCCTAGTGTCCTTAAAGAAGGAAATTTAGGAATTTCCATTGAGTTGTCACCTGCCTATGAGTGGAGGTATGCTATTGGCTGAATTTAATGGGTTGCATTGCTTCCGAGGGACACCTTCCTGTGGTATTGCAGTACTGACATTTTCCATCTTCATGCTCTGCATAAAGATGCAGTACGCTCCTCATAACGATGCACTGAGCCAATGCACCTCTATGAGGAGATGGCGATTTTAGCAACACAGTGATTACTGTACATGCGCAAAAGCCCCTCCCAATGTTTCCCTACGGGGATACATTGGATTTGTGGAGGAGATCAAAATCACTGATATCTTCTGGCGCGGAGCAGCGGCAGTTGAACAATTGACGCAGCAAGGGGAAGAAGTTGAGCAAAACTACTTAAAATTAAATTTTATAGGGGGTTCAGTAATCTGCACAGGTAGGGATACACTCCAACATTAGAAATACAGGTTTGTGTTCCTTTAGCTATCTGTTAATTCCTCAACTCTTATAACACTTTTGTTCTTAGATAGACCAAATTATATATCGATTAGCTTGTGTTCAGTGTTTAAAATATATATGGTTAATGCAGAAATTAATTATTTAAATATATTACAGGGAGATTAATTTGTAACAAGATGTATATTAAATATGCTCCTGAATCAGGATGCATTTACTTGGTTGAATTTATTGTTATACAAGCTTCATTATACAGTGTACCATTCTAAATAGAGATACAATGAATTTGTTCACAGTCCACTCTGTTTAAACAAACCGTTAAAATACATAAATTAGATTAGTTTTGTTTAGGTCTTATTAATCTTCCTTGCTTAGTGAAAGTGCTAAGTTTAGTACATTCTACATTTACATCAGAATTTAGTCTGACATATTTACCATGTTTACCTCTTTACCATAGAACGTATAGGCATAGAAATGTATCCCATTTTATATTCTATAGCAGCGGTTCCCAACCTGTGGTACATGTACCCCCAGGAGTACACAAACAGAAGTCGGTAATGGCGGCCCTGTCCGTGCAGCTGCACCGCAAGGGCTGTAAACCGCGAGCCCATCAGATGGCACATGCACTTAGGGCCACCCAATGGACATCTGCCATCAGGGGCCCAGTCGTGCTTTATGGCGCCTTAATTGCACAACCAGGCCCCCCTCTAAGCCGCCCAGAGAGCTGGGAGGAAGTGCGAGCTGTCACTTCCTCCAAGCTGACACACTGTAAGCCGCGCAGGAGGGGGGAGTCGACCCGAGATGTGAGGAGCCGGACCTCCTGCTGCCAAAAGGTAGGACCTGAAGGGTGGCTAAAATCTTAGCCTGTCTGTGAGAACGTATGCATCTGTCTGAATCTGTGTGTATGTGACCCTTCCACACTGCCACTGCCCTCTCCCCATCTCACACTGCCCCCCTCCCCACTGTAATCCTCCCACACTGCCACCCTCCCCGCTGTCATCCTCCCACACTGCCACTGCCCCCCTCCCCACATTCATCCTCCCAAACTGCCACCTCCCCACTGTCTCCCTCGCCCACTGTCCCTCTTCCACTGTCAATGCCACCCTCACTGATGTCTCCCTCCAACACCTGACCGCTGTCCTCTGCCCACACTGCCACCATCTTCCCACACTGTCACCCGTCCTCCCACGTCGCCCTCCCAAACAAACTGCCCCCATACACTGTCACTTGTCCTCCCCACACTGTCAGCCCCCGTCCCACACACTGCCACCTGCCCTCTCCCATACCGGCCTTTGCCCTCCTCACACTATTACCCCCACATGGTCACCCTCCCCACACACTGCCCCCTCCACTTTCACCTGTCCTCCTTCCACACACCCCCAAACGGTCACCAACATCCCCACACACTTTCACCTGTCCTCCCCCACACGGTCGCCCTCCCCAAACACTTACCCCACACACTGTCACCTATTCTCCTTCCTTACGGTCCTCCTCCCCACACACTGTCCCCCCACAAACCCCTTTCCCCCACGCTCTGTCACCTGACCTTCCCCACACTATCCTCCCAATGTCACCTTTCCACACACACTGCCCCCCCACACTGTCACCCTCCCACACATTGCCCCCCCACACCCACTGTCAGAGAAAGAGCAGGTAGAATAAATGGGAAATTGGGCAGAGAAACACATACATTTGAAAGAATAGCAACTATATTAATTACAAACATTTTGCCAATACTGGGGTACAATTTATGGAAAAGGCTTGCCAATGGGTACTGACGTAAAAAAAAAAAAACCAAAAAAAACCATCCTAACCACTGGTAACCACTGTCCTATAGGAATCAAATTTAATGTGTATATAATAGCACTATGTGCGTAACTGTGTAATAAATGTGCCCTCTTACATTTAAAATCTGATTGCACTGAGGTTGCTGGGGATTTATATTGTAGTATATCTATTTTTGGACATAATGTTATGAACAACTTACCTTCCCAGCGGCAACACATTGATTCTCTTCTTTATTTCTCCCAGCCTCTCAGCATCTCTACATAATGCAACTGCGTGGCTATCAAAAGGGGAACATATTTGAAAGATTAACCAGAGGAATCAACATTCATTGTGAGAAAGCAACACATGCAATGAATATGTTCACAGCCCACTCTGTTTAAACAAACCGTTAAAATACATAAATTAGATTAGTTTTGTTTAGGTCTTATTAATCTTCCTTGCTTAGTGAAAGTGCTAAGTTTAGTACATTCTACATTTACATCAGAATTTAGTCTGACATATTTACCATGTTTACCACTTTACCATAGAACGTATAGGCATAGAAATGTATCCCATTTTATATTCTATAGCAGCGGTTCCCAACCTGTGGTACATGTACCCCCAGGAGTACACAAACAGAAGTCGGTAATGGCGGCCCTGTCCGTGCAGCTGCACCGCAAGGGCTGTAAACCGCGAGCCCATCAGATGGCACATGCACTTAGGGCCACCCAATGGACATCTGCCATCAGGGGCCCAGTCGTGCACCAATACACACACACACACACACACAGACACACAAACAAACAAATGTGTAAAATAATGCCATCAAGGGGTAGTAGTCATTCCCTGACTTGTGGTTGTGGTTGTGGTTTATAAAGGTCTCCAAAACAAAAACATGACATTTTATTTAATACACATCTCACCATTATGCATCCTTTAGATCATATTTAATTTTTAGTGCAATTTGAAGGTGGTGTTGGGGTTAATGGTTAGAGTAGTGTAAGGATTAATGGTTAGTTTTAATACACTGTTGTATAGTGTAGTTGATTAAAGTAAAGGCAGTGCTGGTACAGACATGTCATAGTGCTGCTTAAGATTAGTGGGGGGGCGGGGGGGGAGGGGGTTACAGTTTGAGGACTTTATACTGCACCAAACATTCTGAGGATACGAGTACATGACTAGGGGGTATTCCCACTCACTTCTAGGTCAGAACTAAGAATGTAGCTCACAGGGTCAGAATAAAACAGAGTGAGCCTTGACAGGGGACAGAGTACGATTATGCTGTTAAAGGTCAGTCAGTGTGTTAGGGGATGAGTCAGTGGGCATAAGTAATGGTATGTTAGGGGTTCAGTGGCCATTTTCATTTTAGAAAATTACATGTGAAGTTGTTCCACCCTCCCTCCCTTTAGGTTGGGGTTTGTTTGTTTTTTGTCATAGTAGTTGAGAGAGGCTTGCCAGGTATTTATCATTGGTGGGAGGTTCCTGGGGAAAATGGGAACCTTAGGTATGCCTTGCCCAAACTGGTTTTCAAATGAGAACCTTTATACCTTGGCAAGCTGGGGTTTTTGGCCAGGTATGTGTTTGGCTTGTGCTGGCTCTGCCCCTGATCTGCCTCCTTCACAATCTTATCCAATGTTTTCCTATGGGAAAGCATTGTGATTGGCTGAAATTACTACTTCTGATGATGTCAGCCAAGGAGGAAGATCAGGGGTTGAGCCAGTAGCGGACTGGAATAAATGTAAGATTTTGCTATATACTTAGGGGCACAAGGGGGGTAGATAGTGTTTTTAACACTATAAAGTGAGGAATGTGTTCCTGACCCTATGGTGTTCCTTTAATATGTTTTGGATCATTGTCCAAGTCACACTTATTTTAATTACAGGTTTTGTGGGACAATGATTTTAATACCCATACTCTGTGTCTTGTTTAATTTACTGTATTAGGCTTAGCACAAACATCGAAGGTTCAGTGGTCAAATGAGATCTAAAAAGGCTATACAATTGGGGAGGGCAATGTTGCAAATTTATTTGAAAGAATGGTGTTAAATTATTAGTTTTTTTATTTCTTTATTAAAGATATGAGAAAAGAAATGTAAACACTTAGCGCTACATACTTTAAAAACTCGAAACTAGGAGTGGCTATTTTCTGAACTCTTGTTGCCTGAAGTAAGGGATGTATTTATGAATACTTTAAAAGTGTTTTCATGTTATTTACCTTAGTATCCAGTGGCTCCAGCGAATAGGCTGAGCTCTCTGCATGTGTGTATAGCCTGGGAAAAGTATGTCAACTTCTCTGCAGAGACAGAATTTACAGAGCAAAATTAACATTATTATATCATTTAAATGTATGAATCAAATCAACCAGAGAGAATTTAGACCTACAGACAAAGATAACATTCAGCCCTGAGGAATAGATTAGTTTAATCATACACACATCATTTGAATGCTGCAAAGCTTTTAGAGAATTGATTTCTCTGGAAGTGACAGCTCCTTTTTCACAAAACCCAGTAACCTCTATTGCAGCTTTTACTGGGGTGAATAAAGCAATGAAGGCAAGTAAAGGAAATGCACTCGCCTCTTCTGCACTTCAGCATTTTGGGAGACTTATACCTCCCAGAGACATTTCCAAGACACTGTCCATATTTGGGAGGGACAGTCCCTATTCTGTGCCCAAATCTCTGTCTTTGTTCCTAGGGATCCTAAGGTCCCTCTTCCTGGAGGGAAGTATCTGAGTGTATATCAGAGCTCCATAGCAATAATTATCTTTCACACACGGTCAGAAATGCTGGTATAATAGCGAAAATGCATTTTTTTTCGCATATACAGTTGCTGTGACAAAAATAGATAAAATAAAAATGGTCAAAGTTTGCTTGGGTATTTGTAAGGACCCTGAAGGCATTACTAGCAGTGCAGTTTACTGAAAATGTAGAAAGAATGTCTTCATTATTGCATAATACATACAGTAAATACGAATAAATTATATATTTAAAAGTTATCCAAATCTGCTATAGTAATCGAATTGCCAATATAAGGCCTTTTACTCCACCCACCTCCAGGACTATAGGAATGATATGACCTACTGAAACATCCTGTACGGTTTGGAAGTATGGCTGAGCTTAAGTTTTTTAAGCTTAATCAGTGCCTAGTCTACTGGCTTGTAGCAGAGACATTTATAGACTGGTGATCATAACTAAAATAATTCGAGTGAGTGAGGTTTTATGGGCTAAATTTCATACTGCAAAATACATTAAAATAAAATGTTTATACTCCATTTTGGTAGTGCAGAAGTTAAGAAGCACAGACCGCATTGACAAGATCAGGGCCGAATTAACATAGGGGCTGATTGAGCTGCAGCTCCAGGCCCATGGAATAGGCCCATTTAAAAAAAAAAAAAAAATAATTTAATTTACACACACACACACACACACACCTTAAGTTTTCCTCCTGACTGGTATTTTACTGACACAGTTGGTATTTGAGGCTGCCTGGCTGTGCCGGTATTTCAGTAATACCGCAATACAAATGCAGATATTTTTCTCAGTATAAACGGAGATTACTCTGCAATATCAGCGCCAGCCAGTAAGGGTCAGTGTGTGTGTGGAGAGAGGCAGGGATAGGAAGTTACTGCATATCCCTCCCTGCCTCCCTCTACTTACTGATCTGCAGGGGGAGAAGCTACACAGCACAGAGAGTTCAGACAACAGCTCCCAGCCTGCAGAGACAGCTTAGGAAAGTGAGGGATGAGGAGAAAGGCTGCAGGGAGACATTCTGGACACAGACACTTGAGGGACACCGGGAAACCTGGGGACACAGACACTAGGGGATGCTGTGAGACATAGGGAGACACTAATGACAGTGTCTCCATGTCTTCCAGTGTCCCCAGTGTTTCAGTGTCCACTAGTCTCCCCAAATGTCAGTGTCCCCATGTCTCCTAGTGACACAGGACACACTGGAAGCAATGAGGATACAGACACTGGGAGACTAGTGGACTGGGTGACATGGGGACACTGACACATAGGGACACTGATGCCAGGCTTGCCTTCCAATTCTTTGGGCAGACATGCCCCTTTTTGGGCATGTTGGCTCCTTTTGGCAGTTCTGGTCACGTGATTTGTGTCGGTGGCCCACCCTTTTACACCGCCCATTAACTTTCTGCTTCACTGGACACTGCTGTTCGGGGGAATGGATTTACTTGAAAGATGAAAGCATTAGAGAGAGATTAGCATATTTTAAGATAATCTGCATTTTCTTATAGCTGCATCCTATGAGTTTCCCTCTGGCACCATCTCCACCAGATACATAACTGAGGTATGACTGTTTTAGTGTTTTTGGTCAATAAGATTCTGTAATTAGGCCCCTCATAATTGTCAACACCAGGCCCACTGGGCTCTTAATCTGCCCCTGGACAAGATCAGTATGTTTACTATAATTAGACACATGGATTTTCTACCATAAAGTTACTTGCAATCTGTTTTTTTATTTGAGGCATAGTTCAAATGATACAGAAATTAAAAAAAGAATAAAGCATGGTATCAATGTACATGATAGGATTATAGTAGGTTAGTTAGTGTGAAATGTACAGCCTCTATTTTTCTTGCAAATACAAAATTTGGTTATAACATGCAGTAACAGATGGGCTAGATACGCCATGACTGCTATACCAAACATAGGATTCACAGGCTACATACCATGGCACATAGAACATCAGCACATTTTAGTGTTTTGGAAACTGAAATAGTAAATAAGATAAGATAAAATGCATCTGATGAAGTTTCGACTAACCAAGTGGTACCATATTGTCAGGGATTGCAGGCTAATGGTATGTGGGTAAGAGAAGGATACCCTAGGATGTATCATTATCTAGACATGGGTTTCAAGACTTGTTTGCACCACTCCCTTTAACTTCCTTAATGGACATTGATGGGCAACGCAAACCCCTATTTAAATGGAAATGGAAGATTAACCGGTTCGGATTGCTATGCATAGGGCCTCTAGCAGGTATGTGTGGCCTGTTCTGTATGGGCCTTGATGAGTAACTCCATTATTACCCCCGTAGTCAGGCCATAGGCCTGTGGTGAGGACCCTTCTCTGTGGGGATAATAGGGTGGAAAAATTATGTAAACCAGGTGGTAGACAGGAAGTCAGCTGTTGTGACATGTCAACCTGAAGTGGGTCAGGTGTGCACTCTATGGGAACCGAACTGGGTCTAAACAACTAAACTAACAGGAGCACAGTAGAAGGCATTATAAAACAGTATATGCCCATAGTCTCTACTTAGGTGGTAACCGCTGTGTACGGGGCTGGTGTTGAGCGTTGCGGGATAAACAGGACGATTCTTGCCGGATCCCAAGTGCGGGTTGGAGATGGTGGATTGTAGGACCACTCCTGAGTGAGTGAGTCCCGAGGTAGGCCTAGAGTCTGCATTAGGCCTGCTGTGTATTGGTTAGCCCTGAGGTAAGCTTATCCGATTCCGCTTTCTTAGTTTTGCATCCCATGTGGCCTGGGGAGTACCCACTGTCATTTGGGGGTGTGTAAGTACACTTTATCCATTAATTTCACTGTGTGAAGCCCAGAGATACAGGCTTATGCGAACCTTCACTTCAGTGGTCAGGCTCCGCCCCCTACTTGCAATTTCATAATAAAAACTAGTTGTCAATTGCAAGCCAGAATGTAGTGAGCTTT
The DNA here is from genome assembly GCF_036172605.1 of Pelobates fuscus. Taxonomy (NCBI): domain Eukaryota; kingdom Metazoa; phylum Chordata; class Amphibia; order Anura; family Pelobatidae; genus Pelobates; species Pelobates fuscus. The sequence goes on along the minus strand of NC_086317.1, from coordinate 271,005,942 downwards.
TCTGGTATAACAGGAAATACACTCAATATATTGTATGGAGAAAACAAAACAAATAGGCATAATATCTGACGGTTTTTGTTTTAACTTCCTTAATTATATAGGTGTAACCATCAATGACCGCAGCCTGGGAATTCATTGCAGAACTAGGAATAAAATGGATTGTTACCTTGCAATAGGCTCTATTGTTAATATAAAAGTGACACCCTGTAGTTAACAGAGCAACAAAATATGATATACATTACAGCATGCCAAAGGAATGTGTTAAAGATCAAAAGTGACATTCACAGGATATATAGAAGAGGAATCTCAAGACAAGTAATCTGTTAAAAGACAGAGAGTAAAACATGATTGTTGCTAGCAGAACATTCTACCTCATATAGTGGGGAAGGGGCGCAGCCAGTTGTGTTTAGGTCCCTAAACACAAAAAAAAAAAAAAAAAAAAAAAAAAAAAACACACACTTTACTGACCCCTCTTGGCAGCACTAGGTGAAACCGATGTCTGACCCTTTGTCCCAGCACTTGTGGAAGCCACCAGTACACATTCCAGAGCCCTTTGACATATTTCCCATGGAAGCCACACTCCAGCTGAGAAATGGTAAATTAAGTCATCATCCTCTTTCATTACCATCAGTTTAAATTAATGTATGAATGTATGTATGTATAGGTAGCGGAGTGTGTATGATGGTTCATTTGTTTGTAGTAGTGTATGTAGCAGATGCTGTACAGTGTGTGTAGCAGTGTAGAAGGTTTAGCATGGTATGGTATAGGTTTCACAATGCATGGATATCTGTAGTATGGTTTGTCTATATATATCAGAGGGAAAGGGGTTTATAAGTGTGATTGTGTGCTGCAGTGTGTATCTGCATGTCCGCCTGGCAGTGTGTACTGAGATGTGTGCATCTGTAATTGCATGTGTGTGTCTGAATAGGTTTCTCGGTGGGAATGAATCTCTTTGAATGTGTATCTCTGTCTGAAAGCCTGAGAGTGTGGAGGAGTCCAGGATGTAGGCTTGTAAGGGGCCCCAAAAATTCTCCTTTTCAGCAGGGTGACACGCTCCTGGCAGATTAAGCAGATGGGACAGTAGGGTTTATTCACCAAACTCTGAATTGTAGTGGATTTGATCCGAATGTCAGTTTAGGCCAACATAGCTTTACTGTAACTAAGATGCACTATGTTTCCAAATGAATAATTTTGATTGAATTATTCCATTTATATTTCTTTCTCTACAACTTAGAATTTAGTGAATAAGCACCAATATGTGTGTCTGTGGGGAAGATGGGTGGTGTTATATATGCATGCGTGTCTCTAAGGTTTAATAACATTTAGATCTCTGCTCTCTCATGTACTTCACAATGTCTGACTGCAAGTTTTTTTTTTATGAAGTTCCAACTTTTATTAAGTTATAATTGCACCGCAATGATCAAGTTTTAAACAGGTTAGCAAATAAATGTGGAGTAACTAAATGATCTAAATTATTTGTTTTGTTGCAACTTTTGCTTATGGATCGTCTTCAATGAAATACTAATAGCAATTACTAATTACCAATAGTAGTTTAACTTCTTTTGCATTATTTTAATATTTTGTGTTTTGGAAGTGATCACGTTATACACTTGTGTGATGGGAACGGTGTACAAGTCAATTAGGTTCTAAAGTCTACAAAAAAAGTGTTCTTTAAACGTCCCATGTAGCTCTCCAACATTCAGCATCCTGTCAACAGCAGGTTAGTATAACTCCAATAGTTAAAGACAAAGGACTTTGCTTTATAGACCACATATCCAACTCATTATTTCTAATCCAAAAACAGCAAGATTACAATTCAAAAGTAGGTAGCATAGTGGGATCATAACACAATATAGGGCCAGATTGTTGTATAGGAAAAAAAAGACGCAGACAGTTAATGCAGTGACGCTGGGTAAAGGTGTACAGAGGAAAAGATGGGTCCTATGAAAAATAAATAAATGTAAATGGCGTATTCACTAAACACTAAGAGGCAGCTATATATATCCTGGTTACCTCAGATGTATCCGCTTTATACACATCAATTCCTCACATTTTAGGCTGTAATACAGTACGCAAATGTTTAGAAAAATCGGAGACACTGTCTAATGAACATGTTGTTTTTATTGTAGATAGCATCAAGTGGATTTTAGAAAATAATTATTTTTTATTCAATTCTAAATTTTACTTACAACTACAGGGTACGGCTATGGGGACCAGGTTCGCCCCTAGCTATGCAAATTTATTTATGTCAGGGTGGGAAGAAGAAGCCATCTACTGTCATAGATCCTGGGGGACGAACCTGGTCTCCTACAAGAGATATATTGACTACCTGTTTTTTATATGGAGAGGTTCCCAAAATGATTTGGAAATCTTTTTAAAAGAAATTAATCAGAACTCCTGGGGCATACAACTAATTTTAGCACACGGAACATTAACTTTTTAGACCTGGAGATTTATGTTGAGGAAGGGGTTTTAAAAACAAAGAATTTTTTTAAAAAAGTAGATGCAAATAGCTACGTACTGTAGAACAGTGGACACTACACCCCGTGACTCAACAATATTCCCAAAGGGCAATTGCAACGTATACGAAGAAACTGCACAGATAAAGATATTTTTGAAGAACAAGCGAAAACTGTAATGAAGAAATTTTCCCAAAAAGAATACCCGAATGAACTATTACTCAAAGCCTATGAGGAGGTAAATAAATTAGATCAGGATGTTTTAATTCATAAAAATAGTAATAAAATGAGTGGAGACAATACTCTTCAACCTCTAGTTTTAGATTTCAACAAAGATTCACAAAAACGCAAATCCATTGTAAATAAACACTGGCATCTACTAAGAAAGGATAAAGAATTAAATAATATTATTCCACAAAAACCGTTTATCACTTTTAGAGGGGCTACTAATTTAAAACAAATACTCACGTTTAACCACCCCAAAAGAGAAGTGCCAGAAACTTTTTTAAGTAATAATAAAAAAGGTTTTTACTCATGCGGGACATGTGTGGGCTGTAAATGTAGTGTAAATAGGACCCTTAACCCCTTAAGGACCAAACTTCTGGAATAAAAGGGAAACATGACATGTCACACATGTCATGTGTCCTTAAGGGGTTAAAGGAATTAACAAATTTAAAAGCAAACATTCTAAATACGAGTTTAATATTAGGGATTTTATCACTCGTTTTAGCAAAAATATTATATATCTGCTGATTTGCCCCTGCGGATTGCAGTATGTAGGGAGAACGATCCGTCCGCTACACCACTAAACTGGTATTACAATTTAAAGAACCTGACCGGGCACTGCAACCCGCGACCAAAAGAGAACCTGAGATGGGATGGCTCATGGGACGGGTCGACATTAGTCGCAACTGACAGACACAAACCTACACGACTGTAAAACCCACTACGACACTACTCCAACTGATACACGGCATTGCCCATAGCACATAGCCGACAGCACAAAAGTCCGAACTGCTCTACGCAGAAAAACGATTGTATGTACCCAATGTGAATCGGTTGGAGAGTGTCTCGAATTGCGTATCGCACTCTCACAGTTTAATGTATTTTATTTTATTGATTTGTATTGTTATGTTCTTTTTACTTTATGAACGGGCAAGAAATGCCCTCCACAGTTAAAAACGATACAGGACGGCAAAATACCAATGTCGTATAATCGATCAAAACACCTATCAATTGTTACATACCAAGCAAAACTTACTGGTAATCGGCCCCTGCGTGAGCCGCTGTATATCGCTACGCCGCATTCAGTGTCGACTCAAAAATAAAGAAATGTAAAAAAAAAAAAAAGTGCCAATATATTTACTACCCAGCTGGCTATTCACAAAAGGCAAATTTAGCCATTTTAGCTGTATTAATACGTACAATTTGATAAGCTATTAAAAATCTCTGTACTATTTTGGCTATATGCAAGCAGCAGAATTGCAAACGAATTGCCTTTTGTTTGATCCAATTGCCCTCATACAGACCAAGAGAACTGCACCTAACTCCAAACACTCCCTAAGTCACTCTAATATTGCCTCTATCTTTATTAACCCTATAATGGTAACCCAACCCTAAATTCCTCTAAAACCCTACACTTCTTTTCTGCCATCTGCTTACATTGCAGTAATCAGACCCACATCAAAATAGCAGGCACCCATTCATTTGGTTGATCGTGAGTAAACTGAACCTAAGGATTTTATCAGATGAATCGAAGAGAGCTGGGATGAATGAAGTGACCAAACATGCTACAGACAACTCACCTTTTAATGACTAGACCACTACCAGCTAGCCATAACTGATTTAAACCTATTGTTGGCTACACATTTTTAAATGTCATAAACCTCTATATACTGAGATCACAAGACTTAATTCAGGTGATTCCCCTTTGCGTATGACGTACACAAATCTGTCCCAGTTACAAAAGCAGCATGTGCTGCCCAAATAAACTTGTGACAGAGAGTTGGAAACCTAATGAAGAAGTTCAAGGATAAACAATCAAAGTACTACAGAGGCAACATCAAGCTACATATCGTGATCTACAGGTCATTACCCATGTAAGTGCAAATAATGGCTGAACAACTGTAGTATTGCCAGCTTTCCCAATATGCACCCTATGGGGTGGATGCAAATTAAATCACAGTGCAGTTAAGGATGGCTATAAGTTTCCTGATTTTCTGGGCCAGCTGTGACACATGAAAACACACGCCAAGTCTTGCCACATGCACTTCAACACTTAACTATTCACTAACACCTACCAAGAATCCACACGCACATATCTCCAACTCCTCATTCTCTTCCCCATTTCAGCTTCTCCCCCACCTGCACCCTTGTTCACACTGTTTCGTACTACTATATTAACACTTCACAAAGAAATACATTTTACCAGTGTTTAGTTTTCTGTTAAATAGGAGACCTCTGGATAGAACAAATTATTAGTTGTTAGCATAACTATACATTATTCACGTAGTGCCAACATTCTGCAGAGCATTACTGTTCTAGAATGGGGATAATTGACAAGTAACCTACATACAAGATAATAACAGAGACAAGAGCCAAAGAAAGCCCTGCTTAAAACTAGTTATATGACAGTGGTTGCCAACCCAGTCCTCCAGTACCCCCTAAAAGTCCAGGATTTAAGGATTACCCTGTTGTGTCCAAGGTGTTTATTTATAAAAAAAAAAAAAAACAAAAAAAAAAACCACACTTTAGACACAACAGGGTAATCCCTAAATTCTGTACTGGTAGGGGGTACTTGAGGACTGGGTTGGGAACCCCTGATCTATGAGGAAGGGGTAAAGACAGACAAGAAGAATACCAGCATGTCAGAGGAGGTAGTTATTGATGGATAAGATGCCTGTGGTGAAATTAGCTAGAAAGAGAGTCAGCTGGGTTATGGAGGAGAGGTAACTGATAGGGCAAATGTAATAAGAGGGTTACCCAAAAACAACGAGAGGCATGGTAGGCAATTCTATAGAAAAGGGGCAGCCCTTCAAAAATGAAGATGAGAATTGGCAGGGCAGGAACAAGCAGAAGTCAAGAGAAGATCACTCGTAGAGTTAAGGGAACAAGGTGTATGGAATTAAAAGCTGGAAGCAGCATTCACTACACACTGAATAGGGGCAATACGGGTATTTGGATCAGTAGTAAATTGCAATAGTCAAATTGGAAAATTATGAGTGCATAAACAAGTGTATAAATTAACAATAGAAGTTTCTATGTCTATTTAGAGTTATCAAAATAAATGAGAGTTGTTAAATAGATTTTGTTTCAGAGAGATACAAAAAAAATGGTTTAAGAGGGAATGCCTCAAAAAGCATGATACCCTATGCCGTACAATACCAATACAATGCCATGGTAAAACTTTTGCACCAGTGAGTCTTTTAAGTTCATTCAATGAAGTCCGAATGCCACCTTTTCTCCAGATTATCTAAAATAATCCAGGACTGTCTAGGGCAGTGATGGCTAACCTTGACAGCATAAAGTGTTTCTGGACTACATTTCCCATGATGCCCAGCTAGCTTTTAGACTCCAAAAGCTAGTTGAGCATGTCTAGGGACACCAGACTGGAAAATCTGGACATTGTTCAAAAGATTTGTCAATGTCTGAATTTTGCAACTCAGCCTCAGATTTACCTTGAATGTAGTCCAGGTTTCAGCTTGTCCAAACGCGACTGAACAACTGAAATCTAGAACCAAAATTACTGATAAAGGCAACAGAATGCTCACATCAAGCAGAATGTCTGCCTGTAAATTAATTGGAAAATTTTGTCAAAAGCACAGTTTAGATTACTAATATTAGAGATTGCTGTAGGTTCACCCGCAAAATGTGAATTTGTCCGCTACCGGAATTGTTAGTAGCAAATCAGACTGAAATTCGGTGTTTATAAAATAAAGGATTTGTATATTTATCAAACAATTGTTTGGATTGTATAACGATTGGAAGTTCCTGGTTTCTGTTACATTTAATTCATTGTAACTGATCTTCTCTGAGGAACACCAACTGAGTGAGTACTCCCTGTATAAGAATGTGTTTTGAATATTTTTTCAAATGGTGAACATTTTAGCCCTTTGTTAATGCTACCTATCTTATATTACTGGAAAAGAAAAGAAAAAGAACAAGAAAAACAGGAGGGGCTTGGGGGTCTAGGGGGGGGGACTAGGAGGAAGGCAGCAAGTCCCATTAGGAAAATACCTCTAACCTAAATATATGTAGTAAAATATACAGAAAAAGAGGACTGCGCTTTCCCTAAAATAGGGATACCCTCCGTCAAATATGTAAACAACTGAGCTGCATACCACAACCACCCACAAATTATTTTTTTTTAAATTTTTTGTACAAAGATAACAATAAAAAAAAAAAAAAAACTGACAAAAATCCAAGTTCACAGTGACTAGGTCACTGATTTAAAACAGGTTCTTATGTCAACAGGTGGGCTGGATAACACTGGCAATTCATTTCCAACCATGTAAAAATAAACTGAGCAAAATGTGACTAGTAGTAGTAATATTTATAAAGACATTTGCATTCTATTACTGAATATCATTGACAAAGCCTAGTGAAGGCAAAATTGGAAAAGACATTCTCACTACCCTGCTTTACTCAAACTATTTTTTTTCCCCACTATACAACCTCAGACTCTGCTGGAAAGCCTGACAGGACAGTGGATGTTGTTACAGGGAAGTGCAAGTATTTTTTCTTCTATTGAATTAAAAAAATATATATTTATTTTTGTTATCTGTGTGCAAAAAGTTCAATATTTTTGGTAGGTGGTTGTGCTATGCAGCTCCGTTGTTCAGATATTCATTGACAGGGGGTATCCCTATTTTAGAGAAAGCGCAGTCCCCTTTTTTTGGTACCGTATATTTTTAAGACAAATAGGATTGTTTCTTTACAGATTTGCCTAATTAATAAGGTGCTTATCAATGAATAATGCATTGCAAAACTAATGTAACAAAATAATGTTACTTACATGGCTGCTCTGTCTACCATAGTCCGAATAAGACGAATTAAATGGATGCATAAGGTGGAGCATGAATCCCGCAGCCACAACCTCATATCTGTGACAACCTATGAAAGTAGGAGTTAAAGTAACAAAACTGGATAATTTAAGTATTCTGTATCTTTAAGAGACACTCCAAGCTGTAGCTGATCCATTATCATAATGCATTAAATATATAAAATAATGTAAAATTGAAATAGAAGTTAAAAAAAATACATATAAACACTTTATTTTATATGGGATAAGCTAACTTGTGCTGTAGAAAGTAAATTAAATCTCAAACCCACAAATCATTAGCTAACTAAGCAAACTTTTATATTGCACGTAAGGTGTGAGTTCCTACACATATATTAGCCAACAAGTAGCAGAACATATTACTGGTCATTAGAAGTGGCCAGGCTTAACATATGAGAGAGAGAGCAGAATGACTGAACAAGACAAAGTTATATAGATAACCAGAGAGGAGATAAGGGAGGAAACAAAGTTGGGTCAAGGATGCCAGTGGTCAATATGGTCAAGGGAAAGCTGGGTCAAAATAGCAAGTAGTCTAATAAACAAGAAACGAGCTATTGTAACCAGACAGGAACCACAACAAGGTACAGAGTAATTAAGAATGAGGTAATATAGGCCTTACAATATTGACACAATTTCACAATTTCTGTGCCCGGAAATCTGAGAAACTAGATGATTCAGCCTTTCGATTCATGGGCACTGCTTCATAAATTGATGTTGTTACACATTGTCCAGCTTCATAAATAATGCTAGAATGGAGTGAGACCTAGGAAATGACGCCATTATGACACTTACACTAAATACCCATTTCTATTTCCTTACTCTGCTTAACACCTTCATACTGTAGTTTAAACTACAACTGGGTATTTGTACAGAAGGTATATATATATATATATAGTTAATGCATACATAGTTAAAGTCTTATGGTACTTGTCAGACTTTAAAAGTCAATTGAAATTGCAAACCAGTTGAGTGTATCAACAATGATTATCATTATTTTAAAAAATGCCAACAATTTCCACTATTAACAGTTTAGTTGATACGCTTTCCCGATGAAGGAAGTTTTCAATGATTTTTTTGAAGGAGTGGAGACTGATTGAACAAATAACAGAGAAGGGAAGGGAGTTCCACAGGAATGGTGCAGCCCTAGAGAAGTCTTGAAGGCAAGCAGAGGTGGAAGTACGAACCGAGGATAGATTTAGGTCTTCAGCAGAGCATAGGGGCCTAGCGGGACATACTTGTGTATTAGGGGGGAGATATAGGTGGGAGTAGAATTATGTAGAGATTTGAAAGCAAGAACCAGAATTTTAAATTGAGCCCCATATCTTACAATGCAGTTACTGACAGAGGGGGAGGCGTGGGAGATGCGGGCAGACATGAAGATGAGCTTCGCCACCGCATTTATTATAGACTAACAGGCAAGCTGGGAGCACATAAGACCACTGAAAAGCAGATTTCAGTAGTCAAGGCGAGAGGATAGCGGCATGGAACCGCACCCTGTTTCCAGCATTAAGTAGGGGTGGATGCGCGCACTGTTTTTCAGATGGAAGCGGCACGATTTGGAAATTGACTGAACGTGAGGGGTGAAGAAGAGGTCTGAGTCAAAGAGAACACCTAGGCAGCGAATCTGCTAGGTGGAACTGATTATAACGCCATTAATGTGGAGGGAGGCAAGACCAGAAGTTCTGTTTTGGACAGGTTGAGTTTAAGGAAGAGGGCAGCCATCCAGTTAGATATAGCAGAGAGGCAGTTAAAGACATGAGTCAAGAGGCAGGGATACATTTGTATTTGAAAAGGACAACATTTTCACTGACCAAAAGTTAGTGGCGAGTGGAAATTGTGAACTTTGCACGCATTTCTTGATGAGAAGTCAAAATTTACAATGACTTCTTGTGCATGTGGGTCAGTTACTAAATGAGCATATATGTTTACATACCTGATCATTTCTACTTCTTCCAGTATGGAGTTTTCCTGCAGTGTCACCAATTAGTTCCTAAATCAAAATAAAGACAGTACATTCCAACATTATATCATGGAGACTGGACCAGGCATCGCGTTTACGGTTAATGCTTTCTAATCATAAAGTCCAACCATTAAATTTTATCGAAACAAAAAGACTACATTCATAAGCTATATTGCTTTATGATGGGTAGATCGTCCCTGGATAATGGTTTCCTGGCTTAGAATAATTGTAGATCATCCTAAGAATACATTGTGAAATTTAAAAAGAGTTATTCTGTCTAATTGACTATATTTAAACAAGTAAATGGTTTCTCTGTAGTTCACAGCTGTTGAATGTATATTTTATTGCTACAGGAACACGAACACTACATTGACGTCCATGCTGGTTGCTCCACTTCTGGTACTTGGCACAACAAATGCTCATTATATTTAACCCACAAAGAGTATGCTTGATAAAGCTAGATAACGTCAATCATGGTGCAAACTTTATTTGCTTAAAAATGGTAAACTCTTCCTAGCTGTGATCCTTGTTTGCAGTTAGCACAGTTCTCTAGGCCACAGGGGTGGGCAATCTGTGGCCCTCCAGATGTTTTGGACTACATCTCCCTTGATGCTTTGCTAGCATTATGACCCTAAGAGCATTAAGGGAGATGTAGTCCAAACCATCTGGAGGGCTGCAGATTGCCCACCCCTGATCTAAGGTGAACAACATGCACAGGTTTTAACATAATCCAGGCACTTTATTGGTAAACTCCACAAAGGAGACAGCAACACAACTAAAGAAACAATAATGTAACAGGTTTCCCTTTAACCCCTTAAGGACACGTTACATGTCATGTGTCCTTAAGGGGTTAAACAAAAACCTAACCTGAGCACTGACTAACTTTCAATTTACCTCTCTATCAAGGGTTAAACTTAAACCTATCATAGGTTTCACCATCCTTGTTAAATAGCAACACTCTGCACTCCAGCGCTCAGTCACCTTGACTTATCCTTCTGCACTCCCAGTCCTCCAAGCCAGCCTTAAATCTTGACTCTCTCACAGGAGAGAACAGTGTCTCTCCTACCTGCTTCCATGGAGGAAACCAGCAATACCCCTTTACCTGCCTAGTAGAGAGGGGTTTATTCCCACTGCTGCAGCTGATTATCTGCAGCCGAGCAGTGGGTTGGAGACAGTTCAAAAACCCTGTCCTGGACCTTATTTCTCCCAGTTGTATATAAACTGAGGAGTGAAGCACCGGCCCGCCCTACTCTCCAAATGCTCCACCCCCGGGGCCCATAACTAAACTTTAGTTTGTGTTGCATACAGCACATACCACGCAAACTCCCCCTGGGGTTAAATGTAATAATCTCTGCCTTCACTTTATCACAGTGTTATACCTTGAGGCGACGTTCATTAGCTGTGTGTATGTCTTCATCATCCTTACTGAGAACGAAGGTTCCTTGAGACCATTCCCCATGGATCTGTGAGAAAATAATGACAGATGTCCATTGTAATAAACTATTTTTTTACAAGTCACAAGTTGTACCAACTGAAGTAACTAATTTACCGAAAAATATATATAAATTTTTTTTCTAAAATCCGAGTGGCCATATTCAGTCAAAACTTCCAGTCATCGCAATTGGCCATGACTATTGTAAAGATGTAGCAGTAGTATAGATATGGATAAGATGTGCACACAGACATTTTTAGGTTAATATTGGAGTTACTAATCCTAGTTAAAAGTGCTGCATTGTGATAAAACACATGACAGCCATCCTAATGCTATATGATAATACTTTGTTTTTTAAATCCCTTCGTGACATTAGAGTGTGCTATCCTGTCGTACCAAAGGAGGGCTTTAATGCCATGGGGCGGCATAGCACGCCCTAACAATCTGCCCCTCCCCCCAGCCCAGACAGACACTTACCCTCCACTTCGATAGTGTATGGAGGACCTGCCTGGCAATCAAGGCAGTCACCCTGCAGCCAATCCAAGTCATGTGATCACGGTGGAACTGCAATATTTTTATTAATTCTATATTGGGTGATCTACCTGACAAGCCAGGCAGTCCCCCTGCAGTAGATTATCTAGATCCTTCCCCACCCCCCTCACCCCCATTTCAAAATACACCTAGAATAAAACTCCAGATAAACTAATTAGCAAGCCCTATCTTTGACCCTGTACATTTCCAAAAACTCAAGTGACGAAAGCAACTTCGCCACCGACTTTTGGAGGGGACTACTTGCCAGCCTTTTACCCTGGGACTATGGCCCCTGTGATAAAACTTGCTGTATCACTGTTCGTGCCTTTTTTCTCTTCTATGGTGCCGTATATGGGGCTTACCCGAATGGATTAGGCTTATGGTGTTTGTTTACCGAACAAACTGTCGAACAGCCGGACCACCTGCAAGTGGAGTGTGCAGCCTGTTAATCTCCTAGAAGCTGTGGTTAACCGCAGCTTAATTGACGAAGGGCTGGGTGGTCGCCGTTTGTATAGTCAAACACGTGGCGGCGGCTAGCTTGTTTAATCGAACGTGGTCAGCTGTGTTTTGCTGTCGAGTTCATGGAACTGAAATCGGACACTCGGCGGCACGAACACTGCTGGGACTTCCACCTCCATCGGTTAAATATGCACGAACAGAAAGCCATTCGGTAGAAATAATCTACCGAACACACTTCAACACTGACTTTGTACACGAACGCTCCCGTTCGACTATTTGAAGTGCACTTTAATCATTGGAAATAGACCGGCCGCACAGCCTAATTCTCTGGAACTATTTTGGGCATGAAGCCATGCTTGCGGCCGGTCAAAAAAGAGACTTCCATGAAACTTTTGAACCCCTGCTCTGATCTGGGTGATTTTTGGACATGTTGTTCACCCAGATCAGGGCTATCAGGGGATATGTTGTATTTTGGGGCACTTATGAGACTTGGTAAAATGTGTGTAGGCTTGGGGATAATTACGTTAATACATTACCTACCTTAATTGTATCACAGGCAGAGGGGAGGGATTGTGTGCTGTATGTGGGAGTGTCAGGCATTGTTACATTGTTTCTATTGGTCTGTACAATTTGTGTCCTGTGCCCCATCAGGTCTGGCCTGAAAAATCCAACCTGTACTATTAAACTCTCAGATCTTGCACCTTCATGAAGTCTTGGCTCATGTTTGGGGGATTGGAGAACTACACTCTGGGGATTGCTATAATCACTATACTCCCCTGAGTATAATCACTAAGCTCTTGTAAGAGCTGTTGCTGCTACGCTCTCGGGACTAAGAGGCCTACCCACTGGAAGCTGGATCCTGGTCTTGGGTCCAAGGTGGGTGGAGGACGGCGAGACCCCAACCAAGCTGTGGCAGTTCGGGGGGTTTACGGTGGTTATGGTGTTCCAGTGCAGTGCTGATGGTACTCGCCAGTACTAGGAAGCAGCGACTGACGGAGGTACCCGGCGTTCCGTCACACCTCATAAATCATGACATCGCTGAGCACAAATATGAGTGTTTTAGAGCAGTAAAAATATACAATGCTGATATCCTTGGTGAAAGGGAAGTATGTGTTAAAAAAAAAAAAAAAAACACTTAAAAGTGTGTGTGTAGAATATATATATATGGCCAGGGTTTGTGACTAAGTGGCTACTAAAAAGGACTGGACATACTCAATTTTGAATACCCTGGGTTTTCTACTTTTGCAAATTGTATGCCATGATGGCAGTAATTTTAATTTCTGGGCTGTCATATGGTCTCAAAAGCAACATAATCTGGTAAATTTCAATGTGTAAAAACTGATATGGGCAAACCTTACTTTTGACCCTGTAAGTTTTCAAAACACCATGAAACCTGTACATTAGGGCATCACCACATACAAATATGAGTATTTTTTATTTTAGTAAAAGCAAACAAAATTATATAATTGTGGGAGAGCATAACATGAAATAGGCAAATTATGGTTTGCTTCAAAACTTGGACCATTGCCTTCGTCCTTAAGTGGTTAAGACTTGTGTATAGATTCTAAACTCAATACAAAACTACTGAAAGAACAGTGTCAACAAATGAAAACCTAATGAACAGCATGTAAGGTCATAAGTTTAACGTACCTTATCGAGCCCAGTCACAATTTCTTCCATCTCAGACTTGTTCACTAAGCCAGCTTTCTCCAAACCCTTGACGTAAGCCTGACTTCCTCTGATGTCTGCTGACCACATCCTTTTGTCATAGGACACGGAAGAGTTGAACATCTCCATAATGGGGTCTATGCTGCCAACAAATCTTCCACCCCATAATTTATTTCCCTAAAGTAAAACAAAATATTAGCTTGATATTAACATAAGTGTGTGTGATGAGATTCTGCAATAGGAGAATTTTGCAACTGCCCAAATGCGATTCCATTCACTCAGCTAATTGCATAAATACCGCAAAAGTCTACTTTTTGAAGATACTGGAAATATCTAGTCAAACTATGCGTATACAACACTACACATAGGAATGGCACATTATCATTCACTAAATATGCAAGACGTCTTCTAATGTAATTGATTATTTAACGATTAGATCAGTGCAGTAAGTCTAATTATTTAGGCACATTCAAGCTACTAGAGATCCAGCAGCCTCTATGTTTGAAACATTATTTCTCAATATTTGTCAGTGCTTCCACTTGAAGGATAAGTGGGCAAAGATTATTGCACTAGGATTCACATTGTTTTGGGTCCTAACTGATCCACGTAGTTCTTTTTTAGGATTGCCTAATTTTATCATCAGTCTCTTATTTTGTAATACATGGCAAAATTCCCATTAAAAAAAAAAAAAAATACCATGTACCTTGCTAGGTCTTCATGTGACTGTTGCAAAATGTGAACAACATTTAAAAGTACGTAAAAAAAAAAAAGAGGAAAAAACGCAAGGTATGACAGCTAAGACAGACAAGGTCATAAAATTAGCATATGAGTTTCAGCGCTTAGTAGATATTCCCCTTTAAAAATAAAAAGGGGGCATTTAATATGAAAAAAAACAATAATATAAAAAAAATCATATAGATCACAGAAAAAAGAAAAAAAAGGGAAAAAGATAAAAATGTGTCCAAATGTTCTATCTGTAACAAAGTCCTGAACAAAAAATCCAAATTTCGTAATGATTTGCTGGGACTCGAAAGTGAATTGAGATACCTTTAAAAAAACGGAGACAGGGAAAGATACATAGCGTAATACTGTATCAAAAAGGTATTTATTGTCCAATATACAGGAACAAAGTTAAAAGGATCCCCCCCCTACATAAGACTCTTACATAAAATAAAATGTAGTACTCATCGTAATATATATTGCAGGCAAAAAGATCTGTCCCAGCGGCTTGTGTGTTTCCCTATGACAGCTCCTCTCCGGTGCACTCGGGTAGGTTGTCGGTAATATGCTCAGAGGGAAAACGCTGGCTGGAAAAACCGGCTTCTGGTAGGCGCTGGTGCAGTCTGCTGCAAATGGTAGTTCTCAATGAAGAAAAAAGCACCCTATCGACGCGTTTCGCCCTTCCACAGAGGGCTTTTTCAAGATAGGTGCTTGAGGCTTGATGTGGCAGTTTTATACCTTGCCGGGTAAAAAAAATTTAAATTTCTTAAAGGGATACACTCCTTTTTTTGAAAAATAAATGAAAAATAAATGTTTTACATAGGGGAGAGCTGAGGAAAGCTTGCTTATAAAACATATGATAAAATATAGTAAAATACAATGTTTATATGGACTAAAATTAGTGCATCTGCACTTATAACACATCAAATTGAAATTGAAATATAAAGCTACTCTGTAGTGATACTTATTACAAATTTATAGATCTAGCTTAATTCTGACATAATTATTTACGTTTATCATGGAACAGTCATAAGAACAGACATTTGCAATAATTGCATATAATCACATTTTGATGTGATATCATTAATTGAAAGTGTTTAAATTGTATTTAAATTATGTATTAGCATAAGGACAAGTATAGTCATACTGTAAATGATTTCGGGATATATACTTTGTTTCGAGTTTTCCCATCAGGACTGAAACTCAATAACAAGACATCCTAAAGCGTGATAATTTTATAAATTTATAAAAAAGAAAATTTATAGAGGGAAAAAAAAAAATAAAAAAAAATGTTGGATTCTAAATCTTTGGATGAACCTAGAGCTCAGAGCCCATGGTTTAAGACAGAAACACATGAGAAGATATGGAGACTAATATACTACTTCTTTTCTAGAAAAGCTCCGAACTTGAGAGAAATCTGGAATTTGAGGCTTAAGCTATTTCCTTTTAGTAAGTGATAATCCAAAGCTAATTACAGTTCCGGTTCTCCTTTATAGTATGTTAGCTAATTCTAGTTCAGCATTCAGACCCAAAGGGGTCAGGGTCTTTAAGGTATAGATCCAGAACATTTCCCGGTATGTTAGGGTTTTGCTTGGTTCGCCTCCCCTCCATGGTATTTCCACCTTCTCTATCCCACAGTATGAAAGAAGTGTTGGATCTCTGTTGTGGTGTGTTCTAAAGTGGTTGGAGAGAGAATGTTGCTCAAAGCCCCTTTTGATGTTGTAGACATGTTCTCCGAGTCTAATTTTGAGTATCCTTTTTGTTTGACCCACGTATTGGAGGCCACAAGGACACTCCAACTTGTAGATCACTTGTTTGGTATTGCAGGTGATGCAGTGTTTGATATTGTAGGTTTCTTTTGTGACTGATGACTGGAAGGAGGTTTGGTTTTTTCCTTTGGAACTGGTTTTACATATGTTACAGTTCCCACATTTGTAGAATCCCTTTTGACTTGTTAAAAAGTGAGTGGGTTTCATAGGTTTATGATAACTATGAACTAATCTATCCTGTAATGTAGGGGCCCCCCTGAATATTATCCTGGGTCGTATAGGTAGAAGTGTGGCTAAAGCCGGGTCTTGCCGGAGTAGATGCCAATGCTTTTGTACACTCGCCTTTATAGAGTTCGCTTGTGCACTATAGTTGAACACCACCGGACACATGTTTTCCGTATCCTTGTCCCTTTTGGCTTTCTCCTGCTTAGTTTGTAAAAGGGTCGTGCGTTCTATTGTTTTCACTTTTCGGAGAGCTAGTTCCAGTGATTCCTCGCTGTAGTCTTTCTCAGCAAACTGCTGTTTTACTTTTAGTGCTTGCGATTCATATACCTCAGGGTCCGTGCAGTTCTTTTTGACCCTTAAAAATTGGCCAAATGGGACATTTGACAGCCATGATGGATAGTGACAGCTTGAAGTCCAAATGTAACTATTTACGTCCACACTCTTGAAAAAGGTCTTTGATTTTAAAATATTCTGTGAGTCGGTATAGAGGATCAAATACAAAAAAATCGATGTCTGTAGAGCTATATTTGTATGTAAATGATAGATTATATATGTTCTGGTTAATGTATGCCAGGAAATTGATGAGTTCCGTCTCCTCCCCCTTCCACACAAAAAAACAATCATCAATGTACCGTCTATAGAAGACCAGGTTCGCCTCCCACTGGTGCCCGTGCCAAATAAATAGATTCTCCCAGTGGGCCATAAAGATGTTGGCATAGCTGGGGGCGAACCTGGTCCCCATAGCGGTACCATTGGTCTGTAGATATATGTCACTGCCATACCAAAAAAAGTTGTTATTTAATATAAAATCGATGCACTCAATCAAAAATTCCACTTGTTCCATTAGCATTGTGGGTTCTTCATATAATGTTTTTCTTATTGCCTCTATCCCCTGGTCGTGTTTAATGACGGTGTACAAAGATGTTACATCACAAGTCACCATATAGTAGTCCTGGTCCCATTTTAGGCCTTCTATTTTTCTCAAAAGGTCTCCACTGTCTTTTAGGTAGGATCTTGCTTTTTTAACAAATGGTTGCAATATGACGTCTATATACTGGGATAAATTGCATGTTAGTGATCCTATCCCGGAGATAATGGGTCTTCCCGGGGGATTTGAGAGGTTTTTGTGGATTTTTGGTAATTGGTAAAATACTGTTTTTTTTGGATATATCACCATGACAAACTCCAGTTCTTTTTTGGTTAAAATGTTTAAGAACTTCCCTTTCTCTAAAATATGGAAAAGGCGTTGTTTTGTGTCCAGTGTGGGGTCGCTATTGATTAATTTATATGTTGCGGTATCATTCAAAATTCTCCTGCACTCCATATCATAGTCTTTAGTGTTAAGGACCACAATTCCACCTCCCTTGTCCGCCGGTTTTATTGTAATCTCCATGTTGTCGCTAAGTTCCTTAAGTGCCGTGCGTTCCCATACACTTAAATTTTGTTTATGCTTAGCTACTTTCTTGGGTAATTTGTCTATGTCCGCGATTACTGCCAGGCTAAAAGCTGACATGGGGCCACTGGTTTGGTTCGAGGGACAAAAGGTAGAGTTGTTTCTTAGGTTCGTATGATGGAAAGTGCTGTATTCTGGTTTCGGTGCCCCAGGAGCTGGATAGTTTAGGAAGAATTTCTTTAAGGTCAGTTTTCTCATATATTTTTGTACGTCTAAAAACGCCATGAAGGGATCTGACCCCACTGTCGGGGCATATTTTAATCCCTTGTTTAGCACCTTTATCTGGTTTTTGGTTAGGTTGACCTCAGATAGATTAAATATACCTATCTGCTCCATTTTCTCATTCTCTTGTCTTCTACGGTATCTCTTCCCCCCCCTGCATCCTCTAAAAAAGGTCTCTTTCTGGTGCTGGGTTGTTGGGTCATAAAATTAACTGATGTTCTGAATATCCATATTGTATTGTAAAAGCTTCCTGGTGAGTGTGCCATGGCCCTCAAGTGACTAGAAACATGTTAACCAGTCTAGCAGAGTATGAATTTTGTGCCCAGTTTATATGCAAAATTTATAAAAAAAAAAAAAAAAATCATAAGCACATGTAGTGAAAAAAAAATAAAAAAATATTATATATATATATATATATATATATTAGGCAGTTTTATCATGGCACAAAACATACAATTCAAATCAATATTTTGAAGCGCCAAAAACACTAAAAAAAACAGGTAATTCAAGTGAAGGAGACAGTGTACAATGATTGGTTATTTACATTACATTGCAATGCAATGTAATATATACTTAGATTAACAGATAGCATGGTAAACATTGAAACCCTTCACAGTGGGAAATCAGAAAGATGCCACAGTCTACAATCTACCAATATTAATATTATAAGCTTTAAATCTTACCCCTTGAATTGCACAACATTACATCTCTTAAATTATTACTCTCACAATGGTCTAAGGATGACCTTTCTTTTTTGGAAAATAGCGATGTGTGAGAGATATAGATTCCCTGCCAAAAGTGATATGCAACTCTATATGGGCGTCCCCAAATTTGTGGTTTCCCATCTATAGAATGTAATTGGGCGGATGGTTAATATTTCACTCCTTTGCAAATGCTAATGCAGGTAACAATGCTCATCAGCTCATGACTAGTGATGTCGCGAACATAACATTTTCCGTTCGCGAACTTCCGCAAATGTTCGCGAACGGGCGAACCACCATAGACTTCAATGGGCAGGCGAATTTTAAAACCCACAGGGACTCTCTGGCCACAATAGTGATGGAAAAGTTGTTTCAAGGGGACTAACACCTGGACTGTGGCATGCCGGAGGGGGATCCATGGCAAAACTCCCATGGAAAATTACATAGTTGATGCAGAGTCTGGTTTTAATCCATAAAGGGCATAAATCACCTAACATCCCTAAATTGTTTGGAATAACGTGCTTTAAAACATCAGGTATGATGTTGTATCGATCAGGTAGTGTAAGGGTTACGCCCGCTTCACAGTGACAGACCAAACTCCCAGTTTAACGCACCGCAAACAACCGCAAACAGTCCATTTGCACAACCGCAAACTCCCCATTTGCACAAGGTTGGATACCAAGCTAGCCATGTCCCGTTCCTTGTCCTCACTGATGTCATTAAAGGTCTCTTCCTCCACCCAGCCACGTACAACACCAAGGGTCCCCGAAAGGTGACAACAAGCCCCCTGAATTTTTAAAAAAATATGAGATATGAGTTGCACTGGTGTGACACTGTGTCCTGGCAGGCCCTGAAACGCACACGTGTGAAGGAAACTGACTGCTATTATTTCACAGTCAAAAAAAGTTTTGTTTTTTTTAAATGCAAGCTATTGTGACACCAGATATGAGTGGTGGCACTGGGCAAGTGGGCACAGTATACGCTGTGAGCCTGACACAAACGCTGGCAGGCAGGCGACTGCAATTAGATTACACAGGAAAAATAAAAAGCAGACTGATGTTCTAGCCCTAAAAAGGGCTTTTTGGGGTGCTGTCCTTACAGCAGAGATCAGATGAGTCCTTCAGGACTGTAGTGGACACTGAATACACTAGCCTAGCTATCGATTTCCCTATTAAATCAGCAGCAGCTACACTGTCCCTCCTCTCACTAAGAATGCAGCTTCCGGGGGGGCGGGGCCTAGCTGTCATGGAGGAAAGACGCACTTCATGTGAGCTCCCTCAATATCTCACTTTAAGCAGCTATCAACAAGCTAATTTCACCCCAGAAGGGGATGACCCAGCAATGTTGCTCCTACCTGACCGACCCGACATACTTAATAGCGGTCAGCAACTCGACAGAGTCTTACCTCCGCGTGGCAAGTGTGGCCTGGTGCTCACCGGGCGGGAGAGGCAGCCGATCTCCCGATCCGGGGATTCCCAGGAGCAGCTACTTCCCGGCAGGAGCTCAGGTACCCCCCCTCGGACCGGTGGGGGTTATCCCGGTCCACCCCTGAGAGGCTGTCTGGAGCTAATGGATGCACAGAGCACAGCCGCCCAGGCTGACATACTCATCTGCGACTCTCCCAATATGGCTGCAGCCGCGTGTCCTCCTGGTACCAGCAAAGCATGGCAGGATATGGAGTCTAAGCTGGACAGACTCTTTAATCAATTTTGGAAGCAAATAACAAGCAGGAAGCCCCAACAAGCTCCACCACAGCCCCAACAAGCTCCACCACAGCTAAGCGAAGCAGTCCCCATTAAAATCCACCAACACAAAAGGCGTCGAAGACGGGACCGGAGGCACAAACAGAAATTCAGAGCCTGCCCCACGTCAAGCACTTGCCTCCACCTTAAGCCACCACAATCCCGCACCGGATGTGAAGCACCACCGGGATAGATCCAACCACCCGACAAAACAAGTTTCCACCACCTCAAGCCGCGAACCTGGCACTCAGCCAGAGACTTGCCTTTGTTGTTCCAGGTATCAGGGACTCCCAGGGTCTGCACCTGGCGCCCAGAAGGGATCGGATGAGCACAAGCAGTAAACAGCAACCTGCCAAGCATGTCCCACTATAGCCGATCCTCCACACCATGCCTTTGATCACATGAACTGCTCTCTGCACATTAACTAATCGTAAAGTAGCAAGCGTTTAAACATGTCATTATTTCACCTCCTAAAGAGTTTATTGTCGTAGTTCCTTACATGCCTTTACCTTAACCGTTCATGTATTATGTTATTCACTAGTCTCATCTCATGGGGCGACTCACACTTGATTTATAACTAGTGGTGGAGCTGCTGATATAAATACACAGTTGATAACGTGCAAGCTACACCCTAAACATGACAGACATCTTTCACAACAATGTACTGCTATATACTCATACCCTCAGTGCAATTAGCCATGATATACGCACGTTCAGCCTAGCATGCTCAAATATAACCCACTTCTGTCTAAAAATAAATAAAAAAATGCAGCTTCAGAATTAATCTAAATTGTAT
Organism: Pelobates fuscus; assembly: GCF_036172605.1. Taxonomy (NCBI): domain Eukaryota; kingdom Metazoa; phylum Chordata; class Amphibia; order Anura; family Pelobatidae; genus Pelobates; species Pelobates fuscus. The sequence continues at coordinate 270,984,746 of NC_086317.1, read as the reverse complement.
GCTGTCTAGGAGGTGGGAGGGTCTCGGAGGGAGGGTCTGCTGCTGATTGGCTGGAATGTGTCTGCTGACTGTGAGGTACAGGGTCAAAGTTTACTCAATGATGACGAATACGGGGCGGACCGAACATCGCATATACACACACACACACACAAGGATTAGGAGAAATGGCGCTAAACAATATGCGCATAAAATCCCAGTGCGTCAAAAAAACCAAACCCGTGTTTTAGTCACCTAAAAACACTTGCATATGGAATTTTACACAAAAGAAAAGTAGGTTCTGCGCACACTTTGGATGTATGATGTATTCTGTAAAATAAACAACTTTCATAGGGCAATATATAAAATCCCAATACTTTTAGAGCGAATAAATAGAAGCACTCACACTTTAGAGAGCCATATCAGTCGGCTCTCTACTTTAAAGGCACATCAAATGATCTTTGTAACGTGCTCTGTGCAGATGGGTCCCACCAGAAACGGACATCAAATTCCGTCTGGATACAATCAGGAACCAGGATAAGTTGAAAATCAAATATTTTATTCAAATATTATTTATGAAAGTTGTTTATTTTACAGAATACATCATACATCCAAAGTGTGCGCAGAACCTCCTTTTCTTTTGTCGAACATCGCATATGTTCGCCGTCTGTGGCGAACAAGCTATGTTCGCCAGCGAACCGTTCGGGACATCACTACTCATGACATCAAGGTTAACTGAAGGAAGACTATCTTTCCTAATATTTATCTACCGTATATACTCGAGTATAAGCAGAGTTTTTCAGCCCATTTTTTGGGCTGAAAAACCCCAACTCGGCTTATACTCGAGTCAAGGTCTGTATTATGGCAATTTACATTGCCATAATACAGACTGGGGGGAGAGGGGGGCTGGCAGAGCTGTAACTTACCTGTTCTGCAGCTCCTGTCAGCTCTCTCCTCCTCTGCGCCGTCCGGTCAGCACCTCGGTCAGCTCCCAGTGTAAATGGACTTACAGTGTAAGCTGACAGAAGAGCAGAACGGACGGCGCAGAGGAGGAGAGAGCTGACAGGAGCTGCAGAACAGGTAAGTTACAGCTCTGCCAGCCCCCCTCTCCCCCCCACTGAACTGCCACTGGACCACCAGGGAAGGAGAGCCCCCCTCCCTGCCATATATCAAGCAGGGAGGGGGGACGAAAAAAAAATATATATAAATAAAATAAGAAATAATAATAAAAAAATAATAATAAAAAAAAGTTAATAATAACAAAAAAAGGGGTATAAGGACCACTATGGGGGTGGGTGGGTTAAGGACCACTATGGGAGGGAGGGGGGTATAAGGACCGCTATGGGAGGGAGGGGGGGGTATAAGGACCACTATGGGAGGGAGGGGGGGGTATAAGGACCACTATGGGAGGGAGGGGGGGTATAAGGACCACTATGGGAGGGGGTGGGATAAGGACCACTATGGGAGGGAGGGGGGTATATGGACCACTATGGGAGGGAGGGGGGGGGTATATGGACCACTATGGGAGGGATGGGGGGGATAAGGAACACTATGGGAGGGAGAAGGGGGATAAGGACCACTATGAGAGGGAGGGGGTGGGATAAGGACCACTAGGGGAGGGGAGGGTAAGGACCACTAGGGGAGGGGTGAGTCAGGACCACTGGGGGAGGGGGTGAAGGAACACGGGGGTGGGGAGGTAAGGACCACTGAGGGAGGAGGAGGGGAAGTCAGGACATATGGGGGGGGGAGGGGGCGGCAAATTTTTTTTTGCCTACGGCGGCAAATATCCTTGCACCGGCCCTGCACACACTGCATTCACACACTGCATTCATGCACACACACGCTGCATTCATGCACACACACGCTGCATTCATGCACACACACGCTGCATTCATGCACACACACGCTGCATTCATGCACACACACGCTGCATTCATGCACACACACGCTGCACTCATGCACACACACGCTGCACTCATACACACACGCTGCACTCATACACACACACACTGCACTCATACACACACACATACGCACACACTGCATTCATTATACACACACTGTAAATAAATATTCAATTAATATATTTTTTTTAGGATCTAATTTTATTTAGAAATTTACCAGTAGCTGCTGCATTTCCCACCCTAGTCTTATACTCGAGTCAATAAGTTTTCCCAGTTTTTTGGGATAAAATTAGGGGCCTCGGCTTATATTCGGGTCGGCTTATACTCGAGTATATACGGTACTTCATGACAAGGTAATGTTTTCCCAATAACTAAAAAGTGGGAACACCAACTCATTAAAGAAATCTTGGTGTAATGATGATTAAATGTTGCAATTTTTTTTTTTTTTAAATCTGTGTACATATCAAGCCCTACCATCTATCTGTTCTGGGTAGTAGGAAAACTTTAAACACAAATAACCAAAACTAATTATTGCACATCCTATAATACATCAAGTATATAACTCTTGATCCGATAATTTTTTTATTTCCCCCCTCCCCCCCTAAAAAAAAAAAATTGAATCAGATCTCTATTCAGGCCCCACTCAAACATTTTGTGGAACTGCTTGCTTTTTATCATTTCCCAGATGTTTAAATACTTAAAATTACATATCCCTATTCTAACTCCTGAAAATGTTATTATATGCCATCTTAATTTCCCCAGTTTACCCAGGTTGATTCGTAATCTGTTAATCCATGTCCTGATGGCCACGAAACTTTTTTGGAAAAGAAATTCCGAATGTAGTTAAAGTCCAAATAAACTATGAAGGGACAATGGAAAACTGTATTTACTATAATAGCGGAAGTCTTGAAGCATACAATAAAATCTGGTGAAAATGGTTCAAATATTAAAGTTCCAACATGTAAGAAATTTTGAACGACATAAGGCACAACCTTTGCACTCCCTTAGCCTGGTCTGAAATAAGAAGTTAAAGGAACGCTATAGTGTCAGGAAAACAAACATCAATTCCTGGCCCTGTAGTGTTAAAACCACCATCTAGCCCTCCTAAATATAGTAAAATCTGAGAGGGAGCTTAACCATGGAGCCGAATAGACGCCATTCTCCACGTCTCCACCAAGCATCACAGGTACAAGGGACCATCGACCCGTGAGACCCATAGCCACAGCACCAGGGCTCCCCACCGATGCCCTTTTTACACACACAACCGGGCAAAAAACAAGTCCGCAAATCTCGGGCCTGCCTCGCCCTCCCGCAGGCATCACCACTACCCACGATGTCCTTCCCGGGCCTCGAGGACTGGTACCGACAGACGGACTACTACCACCGACAACATGGGGAGACGATCACAGAAGCCACAGCAGGCTGCACCCAGGGACTCACAGGATATAGGGGCCCTACTACAGCGCACTGCAGGTAACAAAATGGCGGCCGACCAGGACCAGGAGACTGGCTCCACAGGTTCAGAACAGCTGCCACAAGGACGCAGAGCAGACAGGCGATCAGAATCCCCCACAGCCCACAAGCAGAAGGGAATGACTCAGCCCCAGCCACTAAAAAAGATATCAGACTCTTGCTACAAGAAATGAGGCAGATGTTTGAGTCTGACAAACCTAATGCGCACAGAAACGCAGGCAGTGACAGCACGAGTTCAGGCCTCTGAAGAGGACATACTAGACCTCAGACAAGAGGTGAAAAGCATGGGGGACACCCTGAAACACTTGCAGACGGCGAACACAGAGCTCCGAAAACACTAGACGCCACGGAAGATCGCATATCAAACAAGCACACTCAAGCTAAAAAGCTGGACTTCGACAGCCACTTCCGCATGAATAAGGCCAAACGGGCACCCACAACAGCCTCAAAAGGATGTCAGTCTCCTGCCACTCCATGACAGACAAACGCCGCATACTAGCAGTGGTGAGAGACAAGACACCACTGGCCTTCTAAGATTCACAACTCACCTTTTTCCAAGATATCACGCGGAACACCCTTCTCTGGAGAAAGTCCTTGAGCGAAGTAACGGAACGACTACGGAAAGGGAAAGTAGAGTACAGATGGCTGTTGCCGAGAACACTGGCGGTCATCAGCAGAGCAGAGGTCCTTAAACTCACCTCTCTCTCCAAGGCCCCTGCGCTTCTCCAAAAAGTGGGACTACCACAGAACACTTCAACACGCGGAACAACATCAGCATCCAGAAACAAACTCATGGGACCCAGAGAGAACAGTTCCATTCTTCCCCAGGGGCAACAAGAGACAGGAGGCAGTGACCTGAACACCACATAAAATATCTACCACTAATTTCCATGCTCTTCTGTTCTCTTACCTAAGCTCAACCTACTGTTCTCTCTATATACCATGTTTTATTACTGTCTCCCCCTACATAGACTGAGACGTGATCTCCCTTCCCCCCCCCCCCCCGCGACCCTCTTAGGTTAGGGGTCGACACTACCCACTATACCACGTACAGCACAACCCACACTACGGCACTGACAGAAGCTCTTGGCCCACACTGAGACATAAACACCAACTCAAACTGCGATGAGCGACAAAACTAACCAACCTTATGCCCCTCTAAACAACAAGGGAAGGTGACATCCAACCGCACACAAGACTTACTATCTACGCACTCGACTTGCTTAATTACACCCAGACCACCCTATGGGTACCAATAACATGGGCACACTCGACTCACAGGAAAAAAGGAAAGTGCATACACATTTCTACTAAGTTCTCCCTGACTACACGGACACATGCTAGATCCTTCGACTGTTGAACTGAAGGACAAACAAAATATGCTTGCTGCCTACTCTTCGTTCCTATTAATATTCACATGTAAAACGTGTTGACTAACTCTAAACTATGTTACTGACAATGCCATTCACTAACTTGTCAATGCTGTTAAGGCAACACAAGTATGTTTTGTTAAAAACTAAAATGCACGGAAAATAAAGAATTTAAACAATATAGTAAAATCTTACTTTTATTCAAGACTGCCGCTGCTGCCTCTGCCCCTGATCTGCCTGCTTGGCTGACATAATCAGAAGTGATTTTCTAAACCAGTGGTTCCCAACCTTTTTTTCTTGAGTACCCCTTGGGTCCATAAATTGTACCCCCATATTAGCAAAATGTTTGTAATTAATATAGTTGCGATTATTTCAAATCTATACATTTTTATCTGCTTAGTTTCCCCTTTTTTCTGCCTGCTCGTCCATTGACAGTGGGTGTGGCAGTGTGGGGGAGGGGCAGTGTGTGGAAGGGTGACATTGTGAGGTGGCAGTGTGTGGGAGGAGGATAGAGTGGGGGGAGGTGGGTGACAGTGTGGGGAGAGGACAGGTGACAGAGCGTGGGGGCACTGTGTGGGGAGTGAGGTGACAATGTGTGGAAAGGGGATTGGAGAGTGAGGTGACAGTATGTGGGAGGGCAGTTGGGGGGGTTAGTGTGGAAGGAAAACAGGTGACAGTGTGTGGGGGTAGTGTTTGGGGAGGTTGGTGACAGTTTGGGCAGGTTTATGACAGTGTGGGGGAGGGTGTGACAATGTGGGTGTGTGTGACAGTGTGGGAGGAGGACAGGTGAAAGTGGGGTGGCAGTGTGTGGGGAGGGTGACAGCATTGGGGTAACACTGAAGAGGGCAGAGGGCGATATGGTAGAGGGCAGGTGACATTGTCTGTAGGGGGTGACTGACAGTGTGGGAAGGACAAGTGACAGTGTGTGGATAGAGGGTGGCAGCGTATGGCAAGAGGACAGGTGTCAGGTGTGGAAGGGAGACAGTGGTGAGGGGGGCAGTTACAGTGTGGGAGGGTGGTAGTGGAGAGGGGCAGTGACAGGGTGGCAGGGTGACAGTGGGGGGCAGTGACTGTGTGGTAGGGAAACAGTGGGGAGGGAGACAGTGGCAGTGTGGGAGGGTGGCAGTGACAGTGTGGGAGGGTGGCAGTGACAGTGTGGGAGGGTGGCAGTCGAGAGGGGGCAGTGACAGGGTGACAGTGGGGGGGGCAGTGATTGTGAGGTAGGGTGACAGTGGGAAGGGGGCAGTGTGTGAGGATGACAGTGAGGAGCGGCAGTGGCAGTGTGGGATGCATGCACTGACAGGGAGGCAGTGACAGTATGGGAGGGTGGCAGCGGGGAGGGGGGCAGTGACAGTGTGGGAGGCAGACGATGGGGAGGGAGCAGTGTGGAAGGATGACAGTTGTGAGGGAGCAGTGAGTGTGGGAGGTAAACAGTGGAGTGGGGGACAGTGGGAAGGGGGCAGAGGCAGTGTGGGATGGATGCACTGACAGTTTGGGTGGGTGACAGTGGGGAGGGGGTAGTGACTGTGTGGGAGGGTGACAGTGGGGAGGAGGGCCGTGATAGTGTGCGAGGGAGACAGTGGGGAAGGAGCAGTGGCAATGTGGGAGGATGACAGAGGGAGAAGGGCAATGCCAGTGGGGAGGGATACTGTGGGTAGTGGCAGTGTCAGTATGGGAGGATGAAAGTGGGAGAGGGCAGTGCAAGTGGGGAGGATGACAGTGGCAGTGTGGTGAGGAGAACAATGGCTGTGTGGGGAAGGGGACAGTGGCAGTGTGGGATGGGGGCAGTGTGGAGGAGGGCAGTGGCAGTGTGGGATGAGGACAGTGGGGAGGAGGGCAGTGGCAGTGTGGGATGAGGACAGTGGGGAGGAGGGCAGTGGCAGTGTGGGAGGGGGACAGTGAGGTGTGCAGCAGTGGATGTGTGGGAGGGGACAGTGGCAGTCGGGCACACCAATAAGAGATCTCTTACCTTTTTACACCATTTGTGCACAGCTCCTGTGTCTCCTGTTGCATGCCCTCCCACGCGATTCTCTCAGTCCCAGGCTCTCACTCTGCACTCCAATGAGGGAGCGAGGGGTCGGAGCCGTAGGAAGCCGAGAGTGACAGAACACAGCCACCTATCAAACTGCCCTGGGTGGGCACTCTAAACAGCGGGTCTGAGAGCTGTGAGGTTGCTGCATGTTACTGACAGGAAGGAGAAGCAGTGTAAAGCTCCTCCATCCGGTCGCTCAGTTACAGCAATAAAGCATTTAGAAACAAATCCAGGGCATGCCAGTCTGGGGTCAATGTACCCTGGATCAGCCCTGCGGAACTCAGTTCCGCCATTACAGAAGTTTTTTGCGTACCCCCAGGGGAGCTGAATTGTACTGCGGAACCCCTGCTCTTAACCAATCACAATGCTTTCCAGTAGGATTGGCTGAGCTAGTCAATGAAGCAGATCAGGGGCAGAGCCAGCACAAGCCAAAAACAGCCCTGGCCAATTAGCATCTCCTCATGGAGATGCATTGAATCAATGCATCTCTATAAGGAAAATTCAGTGTCTCCATGCAGAGGGTGAAGACATTGAATGTCAGTGTTGCACAGTGTGCAGCACTACCCCAGAAAGCACCTCTAGTAGCGGCCAGTGGAGTTAACCCTATGCTGTTATAAAAATACTGCATTTTCTCTGAAAAAAGCCTGAAGGGAATAATTATACTCACCAGAACAAATGCAATAAGCTGTAGTTGTTCTGGTGACTATAGTGTCCCTTTAAGTAATTACATTCTTGAAACATCCGATAGGATCCTCTTGGCCTGTCCTCCTTTGTTTTAATTATGAACCTTGTACAACATTTTACACCAACTTTCTCGGTGTACTGGGACCATGGAGAAGCCCTCAGCCCTTCACTTATTCTGCAGACCTACTCTTCTCTTAGTAGATCATATTCTCATGATATTTTTTCTCTCTCCAATTCCAATTTATATTACTGGTTGGTCATTTGTTTGTGATTAAAATATGTGGTTGTTAATTTGTTGGTATAGTACATTGTAAGCTGATCTACATGTTCCTTCCCATTTGATTAGGTCATGTTTTGTTTCTTTGATGTATCTGTCTGTTGATTTAATAAAAACATAAGTGAACAAATATAATGTAGTAAAAGAAGTCCAATAAAAGTTTGTAAACCTGCAGCAAGTAATGCAATTGCTTTATCTGCAATCCGATTTTACCGAAATCCTGTTGATTTTTAGGGAGAAAATTAGGTTAGAGCTGCTGGCCGGCTGTACAGGCTCCAGACAGATTTGTTTCCCCCTACGTGTCCTACACCATTCCCTTTGATCTTAGGAAACACATGGTATTTAATTCCATTTTTAACAAGCAGTGAGTTTTCTCAACATCACCGTCAATTACACTTTATAGAGCATTTGTGCTGATCCTTTCCCAAACGCCAGTCTATTCCTGACATGATTACTTTCCCAGAAAATAAATGGATTTAAACATTTCCACTGCTGTGAATATAAAAATCTATATTATAATTTAAAATAAGAATATTTACTTCAACGCTCGAACATGGGTGAGTCGCCTAAAACCTCAAAGGAGACACATCCAGAGGCTACCCCCACAACATTCCCCCCTTAAGCATCCAGCCCCATTGGAGAGAGAGCGCGGCACGGTTAGGCCCCGCACCCACAGACAAAAAGCCCCGGGGAGCCACACAGGACTTTCTTATACTCACCACCAGACAGCACCAGCGACGGATACAGGCCGGTTCACCGCACAAAGACCAAGGCCACCAGCATCCTTCATAACTACTAATGGCGGCTCCAGCACCAGCATGAAACCGAGGGCAGCAGAGACCGACTTATCCGACGAGCCCAGATACCACCGTGGACTTCTGCCACTTCAACCTACAGTCCAGCCGCTAACAGGCATCGGCTGAGCATCCCCAGATAGACACTCCAAACACGGACTCACTCGGATCATTCCCCAGGACTGAGGCGAAACACCACCCTAAGCAATAGTGTACATAATCCACAACATACCATAAGCTCCGACACCCACACATCTCTATAGCCTACAGCTGCTGCCACAGAAACCAGTTGTCCCCACCGCAAACAAGGCAGATGTTACTACTGCTCCTATGCATTAACGTACCTTTTTCTGCACGCATGCTTTTCAAGTGACCACACCACACATTGAGGCAACTAAGGGGTTAACCCCAAGACTGACACTACACAGGCATATTTCACCTAGAAGACACACACCTATACATGCATACAACATCGTTAAACCCCAGCACAGCTCCATATGTTACACAATCTATTTTTGTCTACGTTAGCAGAAAACCAGCACGTTACTCAACTAGCTATTAACTTAATCTAAAGGAACCCGCTTAAATGCGCTGATATGGCATGGTGTATAGTCTCTGGGTAAAGCTAACACTTAAACGATGCTCTAACACCATGGCAGACCAAGCCTGCCTAAGTAGCGGACTCGCCGCTAAACGCCTGCGTCTGGTTTATCTCCAAGGTCTTATCTTTGTTTAATTTTGGGAATGTGAAATGAAGCCTGTTTATATTTTTATGTTTATATTGCCTACATCGTTAACAAATAGTGCCGCTACTCAACGGCCATGCCGGCATAATTAGAAATAGACACCTACCTGCCGCTAGCATGGAACCTACATTAGCATATAGCACGACATATCCTAGCCCTGCAGAACTTTATTTGCATGTACCCATAAACGTTGTAAACTCATCCTTAAACTTAGCCTGTATTCACACACTAACCCTTGACACAGCATTAGAATTTCATGACTAGATAGCAAAGCAGTGTTACATAGGGTGATGAAAATGTTTAACTCTTACCTGTTATGTTTTGAACAAGAAGCATTAATTCGTAAATAACTTAAACTGCTGAGAACCATACCTAGTCATGTCTGCCTAGCCTGACCATAATACATTTAAAAATGTTCCGTTACCTTCATGCCATATTTGTGTCAAACTGTGATATACCTGAGTTTTTATATGCCGTTGTGGCATTGTCAAATGTTCTGTTACCTCATGCACAATGAAAAATAAAGAATTAAAAAAAAAAAAAACCAACAAATCAGAGGCATCCAAATAAAAGATATAAAACAAAACCAATAATGCATACAAACAGGCAATTAGATGGACAAACTAAAAATGAGAAAAGTGATGGCCAAAGACAGCAAAACAAACACAAAACATTAACTACATAAAATCTAAAACAAATAAATTTAAAAAAAATAAAAATAAAAAGAGTGTAGGTGAAATGAAAACAAAGATGGGCGTGTTGGTTAAGAAGACCAGATTTAAAAAAAATAAAAAAAATAATCAGTTTTGGCCCATTTGGGCAGTAGAGTGTTCCTTTAAAGGAACCAAGTATGGAAGCAGGGCGGGACTGGGAATTCAAAGCAGCCCTGGAAAAAATAAATAAAAAATGTATGGCAGCCCCATAATATATATTTGTTTTAATTGAACCCCACTCAGCCTCCCTACTATTGGGAGAGCTGAGTGAGTCTCTCCCTGGGGTCCAGTGGGGCTGCGCTCTTCCTGCGTGCGAGGGAGCAGTACTCTGTCTGTAGCTGCTCTTTGCTCTCTGCAAGGATGCCGGGGCCGGAGTGATGTCCTATTCCAGCTCCCTGCATCATTACACAGCGCAAGAGAGCAGCTACAGAGTACTGCTCCCTCGCACGCCACCCACAATGCTCCATGCTGCCTCCAAGCTCCTCAGGGCGGCCGGCCGCCTCCAATATTCCCTGTGACACCCGCCGTCAAAGCTCCCTCGGCAGCCACACTAACTAGAGAGCTGGCAAATCCCAGGCGCCAGGGCAAAATTTCTAGTTGCCGTGGCGACCTGGGATTTGTGGAGCCCTGTGCTATGGTATCCCCTCGTAGGCACTATTTTTCCAAACTAAAGATATTTCAATTTGTTAACCTTTCTTCATAACTAAAATGCTCCTTTCCCTTTATTAATTTTGTAGCCTGCCTCTGCATGCCTGTCAGCCTCCTGGATAAGGATTGCCCTCCTTATGGATGTGTCCCCCAAGCTGGACTAATCTAATTACAGACGAGAGGGACATAGGCAGTAGCGGAGGTAGGGTGTTGCATTAGTATAACATCCATGAGGTCAGCCTGTGAACGGACGCTGGAACATGGGAGAGGAAGTGAGCATTTAATGAACATCTTCATTATGCAATAAGAGGTGTCATTTTTCACTATTAAGGATTCCTAAAGCAATTAACTGGTTAGAATAAGCATCTAGAGAGGATGTAAATATCTCTGGTAAGGATAGGGTGCATATTCTTGATTAGTGTGGATGTGAGAAAAATGAGAATTCAAAAGGTTAGTGTTATCTTATAGCATTAAAGAGACACTATAGGCAACCAGACCACTTTGTCTCATTGAAGAGATCTGGGTGCGGTGTCCCTGTCGGTCTCCATTAGTCCTGCAATGTAAAACATTGCAGTACTAAGACAAATTAAAGGGCCACTGTGCACTAGAACCATTTTCTTATTCATATTATTATAATCATTAGAGTTTCTGGAGTCCCCTGGCACTGTCCCTCCATTCAGTGTTAAACCACTTTTAAACAGTTTAACACAAAATAAGGATCTCTGGCCATCCGAAGCCCAGCCCCAAACGAAGGCATAGCTAAAGCAAACAAAACACACTTCCTTCTATCCATACCAGCAATGGGTGCTTTGATAGACTGAAAGTGGTCAACGGACACTCTCAGCTAACTACAGCTGCCCATTTCTACTCAGGCTAATGTTTTCTTATTAGCCCGAGCATCACAAAATGGATTACAAACTTTTTAACACTGAATGATAGGATGTTGCCAGGAAACTCCAGATACTATAGCTACTTCAACATGCAAGCAAGCAAGCATCCAGTGGGGCATTATAACCCTTGGGCCCCCTGTTGGGGCTTCTAAAGGCAAAACACCACTGCCACCTTACAGTAATGCCAACCCTGGGTGCTGCTGTTACCATGTGATAACCAATGCACCCCTTTTCCTTACAGTTGAAATCTCACACAATGTTTGGGGCTCTACAACGTTATGCCAATGGGCAAGCCACCATACATCTAGACCACACTACAAGATAAGCGGAAATAGTGATAGTGGCATGGTGAGGGTGGGGTGCCAACCAAGTTGGAGATGTGAAGAGACTCATAAGCCAATGTAATAATAGAAAGGGAAACTAAAAGAGAGGGCATGGAGAGAGATACACAAAGTGTGTTTAATGATTCCAGTAACATCATATCCTAATAATGGCAATTAAATATTGTTGACAGGAGCAAGACATTTATCTATGGTACCACACAGCAGCTCCCAAACTGGGTCACATGACAAACTTCTACCCCCTCCGTAGCTATAGAACTGCATTATGTTGTCCTTAAAAACATCAAATTACCTCTGCTGCAATTGTGTCCATTTTGAAAATTACGGGAAATTACAGATGTTTCCTAGAAAAAACAATAAATAAAAAGGATTAAAGGTTAATAATCATATTTTTTTTTCTCTTGTGAGAATGCTGTTTACATTAACAATCTTTATTCATTCCCAAAATAGGAAATTCTGATTTTTTTCGAGCCATGTTCACCTGTTTCCGGATATACCCATTTCCTACATGTACATTATTAAAGTATACCCCAGTCTCCTCCAGCTGTCTTTCACTTAGGGTGGGCTCACCTACTGTGGGATCCTGTTGTCCTAAGTCAGCTTGGATTCCAGTAGCTGTCAGAAGCTCCAGGTTCTAGAACAGCTTGCCTACAGCTAAAATCTCACCTGGCCACGCCTCTTCCTAAATACTCCACGCTCTAAGCCCGCCTATAACTCTATCTGACCATTCAACAAAAGGAAGCAGGAGGCGGTCTGCAGCCAGTGAATCAATATTGCATCAATGGGCGTGGCTTCATGGCAGCATTGCTGAATATACACTGTTTTTTGCATTACCTCAATAACCTCATATGTGAACATCTACGTATGTGGGTGTTGGTGGTTCAGCGGTAGAACTCTCGCCTGCCGCAAGGGAGGCACGGGTTCGATTACCGATCAGCCGATGCTTCACGATGTTTTTCCCTTTTAAATGGTTGATGTTAAATTTTAGTCATATATTACATTTGTTTTCATAATTCACACTATAATAATTTGAAATGTCAAAGATTATGCGCTCTAGCTTATAATATGACTGCATATTAATACTCACGAAAATGAGACTCAATAAACATGGTACATATTACAATAAGTATCCTGTTTAGCTTTATTTTTAAGCCAATGTAAAGCAAATCCAGATATTATTTTCCACCTTTTTGAACAGGATTTATTATTTGATTTGACTAACCATTGGCCATAGAGTGCCCGGAACCCTTGTGCAGTAAAGCTGGTTTCCGTGAGGAAGTGGATTAATGATGCACAGTGGAGCGCAGACAGCATGGAAGTGTAAGTGCTGGTTATTTGTTTTTTAAATTTATTTCTCCATGATGAGTACAGATAATAAAATAGTTGGAAACCGGTATTGCTTTGTGTGTTACACGTCACCGTTCATTAGCTAAGCTGAATCTTGCTGAACAAATAATTGTGTGGTTATACTGATACATTCAATGTCTTTATAATCGCATTACATCCCTTAAAATGTTTTAAAGAGAGTTCTATTCTCTAAACTACTGATTGCAGCAAATTACAATCCAAGCTAAAATAGCCAATCTGTTTTTTGTACCTCTGTTGGAGATATTTTTCCAGTTCATCTGTTTTAACCTCAGTTTGGACATTTAAAGGAATCACTGTAACCACTACAGTCTAAATGTGTGCTGACACTTTAAAGGGACACTAATGGCACCCACACCACTTCAGCTCATTGAGGTGGTCTGGGTGCTGTGTCTCTTTATTGCAATGTTTACATTGCAGCTCTAAGTCTGCCCTCACTGGCTGTCTACCATACAGTCACTGGGGGTGCTTCCGGAATCTAAATGGACTTTTGGTTCGTTATCTGAAGCTGGACGTCCTCACACTCTGCATGGTGTAACCTCCAGCATCAGATTTTCCCCATATGAAAGTCTAATGAGAAGGTCTAATGCATTTGCCACGCATTAGACCCCATTCGTCGTGGGACGGAGGAGGGGGCGGAGCTTTGACCCAGCAGTGAGGGACATCAGCGCAGGGATCAGGTAAGTAAATAAAGAGGGTTTAACCCTTTATTTACCGGGTAGGAAGGGCGGGAGGGAGTGGTTAGGCAAAGGGATCGGTAGTGCCAGGAATACAGCTTGGTATTCCTGGCACTACAGTATCCCTTTAACTTTTTACCTGGGGTCTGCCGGGCGCCACTCCTCGCCAGACACTTTCTGCTGTGAGCTAAACACACAGTGCACTACAGGGCTTAACTAAGGAGAGGTAACAGAAGCTCTTAGCCAAAGCTTCCAGTTCTCACCCATCGGACCCAATGTAAGACATTAAACCATTGGCAATTTATAGTTCACTGCAAGATTCTAGTATTGTTTAATACTAAACTAAACATTGTCTCAGAGTTATTTGAATACAGAATTGGAAACATTTCTCTACTATGTTATAGACATAGTTTGAATATATGCCCACATTTTGCGATTTTGGATTCCCAAAAGATTTAGGGATTCATTTAAAATTCTTGTGATTGCTTACAAATCTCTACATAACGGTGCTCCAACCTATCCACACTAATATATAAATATGTTGTGTCCAGGCCCTTACACGCTGCCATATATCTACGTCTGTTCTCTGTTCGTACCCGAACCTCTGACTCCCACTCCATTCCTTGCTCCGCTAGACTCTCACACAGTCTTGGTTCCTTCAAAAGGTCATTAAAAATCACTTTTTTTAGGAAAGCATTTCAATTAAAATGTTAAAAGATTTCCCTCCCCACAACTTGGTAACCCACCCTGCTTCCTCTCATGCAACTCTGCCATCCAAAAAACTAACCCTTCACTGTAAACTATTCTAGTAACCTACTTTCTCCCGTACATGAAATACATCTTACCCTACTTCTTGTACCACTTTTCCCCACTCCTTCTATAATGTGCATCCAGCTCAACTTGTTGAACGTTGTCTGCTAGTCCACCTATTGTACAGCACTGCAGAATTTAGTGGCACTTTATAAATAATAATAATTAAGCTTCAATGTTTAGTGACTAAGCCTTTGTGGGCTTTATCCACTACACTCCAATTTGTAGTGAGTTGAAATATGATTTGCCAAATGTGGGCTAAAATAAAACATTTAGAAACTTTTTCTAAATCACTTTCTGTCAAATCTTGGTTGTTTGTGTCTACTTTTTGGCACACGGATTCATGTGATACAATTCAGACTTCAGTAGATAGACCCCTCTGTGTATGTCATAGGTGAATGTATTCAATGAGAATTACTTGTAGTTTTGTTAGGTAATTATTTTTTGCTCAAATGTTTTATGTGCTTTATTTATTTTTTTTCAGAAAAGAT
This sequence comes from Pelobates fuscus, assembly GCF_036172605.1. Classification (NCBI taxonomy): domain Eukaryota; kingdom Metazoa; phylum Chordata; class Amphibia; order Anura; family Pelobatidae; genus Pelobates; species Pelobates fuscus. Next base: position 270,969,555 of record NC_086317.1, on the reverse strand, counting down.
GCAAACGCTGCCCTTCTGAGTAACTATGAGGTAGGCACTTGTGTAAATCTATTATAATGGTTATTTTTACAAGTGAGATTGGTTAGTTTATTTGACAGGTATTGCATATTTTTATATTTGTGTTTTGTTTTCTTCTCTTGTTCCCGCGGTGGTTATAGTGCTTGTAATATTTCTGTAAAGATTTTAGATTTTCCAAAAAAGTATGTTTGCAGATATGCCCCTAACCTGTCAATCAGTTCACAGCAAAGAGTAGTATATGCACAACTGAGTGACAGACGAGTGCCGGAGGGCCCTCCTACAATTGGTTCTCTTGCTTTTCGGCCCAGTGACTACAACATATGATGTTCCCTCCACAAATTCAGGATCATGATGATGCTGGAGTGAAGCTTAGAATTTTCTTTAGCTCCGAATCAGTTAAAATGATCATCTATCTCCTTTAATAAAATATATATTTATTGCTTAAAGGACCACTAAAGTCACCCAGACTACTTCATCTCAATGAAGTGGACTGGGTGCAGTGGCTCTGTAGTTTTATCCTTGCAATGTAAAAATTGCAGTTTTGTTCAATGCTTACATTGCGCGGTTAGACAAACCTCTAGTGACTGTCTTCCTGACAGTTACTGAAAGTGCTTCCTTTACAACAACCGAGTGAAACATCATACATGGAGGGGGCCACTCTTATACAGATACACTAACACATAGGGGCACATATTGGCACACATGCAGATACACATACACACAAACAGACAAATGTCCATTTTTTTTTTTTTACTTATTTAATATTTTATTCTTTTTCTTATTATATATAACATATACAACATCATATGCATTACCATTTCCTCATGTTGCATTACGTGATACAATTTTCAAGTGTATACATATCTGACATACAATACATTAACTATACATTAACAAAAATTAACAAAAAGTCCAGACTGAGGGCTCTCTTGAGTCAGAATAGATTTTAATTTAGTAATTTTACACTCCTATTATAGCGTCTAGCTATCTTTATGTCAAATGTAAGCAGGGTTTATCTATAGACTAGTTTTCCTGTATAATACCTAGCCAGTTTTTCAAAGTAATTGGTTCTTTAACTAGCCCTATCTCCATTTTCAGCTGATAGATTAATTGTGATTTTACTTCCTCCCATATTGGTGTTTCTCTGGTTTTCCATTTCCTAGCGATTGATATTTTAGCTGCTAACAATGTATGGATTATCAAGACAACATATTGATCAAAATTCTGAGACATATATAGTTGTAACAAAAATAACTGTGGTTTCTTGTCAACCTTAATTCCTGTCCATGATTCAATATTCATAGTTACCATATACCAAAATCTTTTTATTAAACCACATTCCCACCATATATGTAGCATTCCTGCCTTATGTTCCCCGCAGCGCCAGCATTTATCCGATGCATCCGGGTACATTTTAGCAAGTTTATCTGGCGTTAAATACCATCTATTCATGATTTTGTATTGGAGTTCCACTAGGTTCAAACAATGTACATTTTTTATGATCAAATTCAATGCTTTCGTCCAGTCATCGTAACTTATGTTATTGTCTATTTCCTTTTCCCATTTTGATATTACTAGACCAATAATTTCTTCCGGGTCAATTTAGATTAAATTAAAACACTTTGAAACTAACTTTTTAATAATAGTATGGTCTTTTAATAGTTGTTCCAGTATTAAATGTTTCGCTGAATAATTTTTTAATAAGTGCTCTTTAAGATACCCCTTTATTCTTATATAGGTAAATATCTCTTTAGAATGCAGCTTATATTCGTCTGTTAAAGTATTAAAATCTTTTATCTTACCATTATCTATTATATTGTTAATTTTGTTAACCCCTGCATTGATCCAGCTCTGGATGTTCAGGTCCATTATATTTTTTTGCAGCTGTCCAAAATCAATGCTAGTAAGCAGTTTGTCTTGTAAGTCTAGATCTTTTCTTAATTTATACCATATGGGGATTATATTGTTTAGGATCAAGCCCTTATCATGATTGCCCTGTCTAAGGTTTTTTCTATGATCTGTCTTCCAGAAAAGAGAATATATATCCTCCTTTATTTCATCGTTAAGTAGACTCTGTTCCATTTTAAACCAGATTTGTTCTTTTGCTAAATCGGATTGGGTTATTATTGCTTGTGCTATATTACAAACTCTCCAAGTATGATTTAATTGTGGAATTCCCAGTCCACCCGATTTTATCTTTAACCTTGAATGGTTTCGACTTAATCTAGGACGTTTTTGACCCCAAATAAATGTATTAATAATTGATTGTGCTAAAGATAGCCAGCTTTCTGAACAGTATAGGGGTAGCATGCGGAAGAGATACACCCACTTTGGGTATATATAGAATTTTATAATATTTATTCTCCCCCACCATGATACTTCAATTCCCTTCCAATTATTCAGGGTTTTTGCTGTATCTTTCATTAGCCTTAAAAAATTTTGTTCCATCATATTATTCGGTTCATTAGTAATTTCTATTCCCAAAACTTCCATGGTATTTTTTTCACAATTAAATCCGAATTTGTCAAATAACTTTTGCTTAATATTTAACGTGAGATTGAATGAAAGTGCTGTAGACTTACTTAAGTTTAATTTATATCCTGAATAGAGTGAATATTCCTCTATAGAATCCATGACCTTTTCCATGGATTTCACGGGGTCTCTCAGAGTAAGCACCACATCGTCTGCATACATTGTGAGCTTTAATGATTCCTTCTCTAGTTCTATTCCTTTTATAGAGTCATCAGCTCTGATTTTGTGTGCTAATGGTTCAAGACTAATCAGGTATAAGAGTGGGGACAGGGGACAACCCTGTCTTGTTCCATTTGTTAACTGGAACCATTCGGAAGAAAATCCGCTTCCCACTACCCTAGCTGTTGGAGTTGTATATAAAGCCATGATAGCCCTGGTGATATTACCTTGAATTCCAAAGCCAGATAGGGCTTTCTCCAGAAACTCCCACCGTACCCTGTCAAAGGCCTTTTCGGCATCTAATGACAGGGCAAGGAGGGGGATCTTGTGTCTGGTTGCCAGATCTGCCACATCTATCAATCTCCTAATATTAGAAGTTGGGGCTCTACTGGATATAAACCCCACCTGGTCCTGATGAATAATACTTGTTATTACATTAGATAGCCTGTCTGCTAGAACAGAAGAGTAGATTTTAATATCGCTGTTAAGTAATGAAATAGGTCTATAATTTATTACTAGTTCCAAATTTTTCCCACGCTTTGGAATTGGAACTATGTGGGCCTTTAACAGTTCGCTGGGGATATTTCCGTATGACATAAAGTCATTAAATAGTTTGGTAAGTGGTTCTATTATATTACCCCTAAAGGTTCTATAAAAGCAGTTACTGAACCCATCAGGTCCTGGTGCTTTTTTTGATTTTAATTTTTTAATTGCAGATTCTACTTCATTTTGTAAGATAGGTTCATTTAATACTTTCAGTTGAGCCTCTGTTATACACGGGAGTTTGAGTTCTGTAAAGAATTTGGAAATATCATCAGTACTATTTCCCCCGGGTAGATTATATAGTTCTGCGTAATACTTTTGAAATGCATTACCGATCTTCTCTGGCGACAAGACTACTTCTTCTCCGTTTATTTTTAATTTAGAGATAATTTTTTTAGTTTTTTCCTTTTTTAATCTATTTGTTTATCCGCTTTATTCCCTTTATAGTACCAGTTTCTTCTTAAACGTTCTAACGCAAGGTTAGATTTGTTTATCAATATATTATTAATACTCTCTTTTATTTTTTTTAATTCTTTACTTATTTCAAACGATATTTTTTTTTTATTCTGTTTTTCCAATCTATCATGATCTATATAAAGTTGTGCCAAGTTTTGTAAGTTTCTTTTTTTTTCCCTCTGTGCCCACTTTTATAAAGCTTCCCCTGATTGTACATTTAAACGCACACCAGAGCGTAGATAAGGAGATCTCAGAATTATTATTTTCTCTGAAATAATCTCCTATAGCTTTTTGTATTGTGTCCACATTTTGGTTTTTTTTTTTAACAAGTATTCATTCAATCTCCAGTTAGATCTAGTTTTAACAAATTCTTCTTTGATTTCTAGAATTAGAGCATTATGATCTGACCATGGGATATTAGTGATCAGAATTTTCTTGACCCTTCTAACAATGTTTATTTCTGTCAATATGTAATCTATTCTTGAATATACCTGATGCGGGAAGGAAAAACAAGTATAATCCCTTTCCATAGGATGCCATATGCGCCAAATATCCATAAGGCCTGCCTTTTTAATTACCTCGTTAAATTTTTGGGAGGATTGTTCTAACTGTCCCTTGTTCTCATTTTTTTTTTATTTATTTCTGTCCATATCAGGGTCTAGTATACAGTTGAAATCACCCATATATATTATTTTCCCTTGTTTAATTTTTTCGACTTTATTCACCAGTTTATTTAAGAACCTTATGGGAGCTTTATTGGGCGCATATAGATTTACAATTGTGTATATCTGATTGTTTATCTCTCCGATTATTATGAGAGTCCTTCCTTCGTCATCTGGAACTTGGTGAATTAACTTAAAATCTATCTTCGCAGAAATTATAATTGCTACCCCTCTTTTCTTGTTCTTGGGCATAGAGGACCTAAAAATATGTGGAAATTCTTTTGAGCCAAACCTATCTTTGTCATTTTTTAGCCAGTGTGACTCTTGTATTCCACATATGTGTATTGACTCCTTCCTAATAAAATCGGTGAGGATAACTCTTTTCTGCGGTGTATTTAACCCCCTTACATTCAGAGATGCTATTCTCAGCATAACTTAATTCTATCTGACCCCTTTCCCCTCAGTCTGGACAACCAAAAAATAACATAACATACAAGACATTGCACCCCTACATTTAACATTAAAATAAATGGTTCCTTTCCTATAGGAGCCATAAATATCCCTGCGTTCCTTCCCCCTGTGTGTCAGGAGGGAAGAAATTTACAAATTAACCACCCTATATGGTTAGGTGATGGGATATACTAACAATTCTGTCAAACGTATAAGAAATCTGCGAGTTACCCTGAGTTCAAGCGAGAATAATAATAAGAAAAAAAAAAAAAAACATTTGCTTTACATTCTTTACCTAAATTCCTTCTCTCTCCTCTCTCTTTTCCCCTGTATTATTTATCTTAAGTGCTCATGTCCAATATTATTTACTTAAAGTGTGATAAACTCTCTGTTTATTATTTATTTAATTTCCCTACCCTTCTCCCTTACTATTTATACTAATAATATCTATTCTTTCAGTGCTCAAGTGCTCCACTCCCTTGAATTTCTCTTCTCTTTACCTGGAACTACTATCATTTATTTGTGTGATATTCAAAAGTGTCTTATATTCCTTCACTTCTAACCCCCTTTGTCTTACTCATCCTCTTCCTCTCTATTTCCTTTCTTTCTATATCTTCTTTTATATTTGTGTAAATTATTTAATCATGTGAAATTCTATTTCTATTTCTCTAATTTTGTTCACCTCGTGTTAGTTTCTATAAAAGGGATTATATTAACTACCCTACTTTCCTAAATTTCTTATTCTTTGTTTCAAAACACATCTTTACATAAGCTGCTTATCAGTGTTACCATTATATTTCCTTCCAACCAAAGTCTCCCATCAAGGGAAAAAGATAGAGGGAAAGAGCTCACGCAGGAGAAAAAAAAACCAAAAAAACAAAACATAGGGCTACATTAGAGTTACCTCCTCCCGTCCCCAGTTCCGGGGGAGGGGGGGGGGGGGGAGTCCAATGCAGACCCATGCATCAATTATTTAACAGTTTCCGGAATCCGTTTCCACTTTTTCTCTATACCCTTTGTAGGGCTACTTAGAATTACCTCTTCCCGTCCCTTATTCAGGGGGAGGGGGAGGGGGAAGTCCAATGTAGACCCATACATCAATTATTTAAGAGTTTCGTGTATCCATTTTTGCAAACTCTGAACTTCTCTAAACACTTCCGCTTTTTCTCCATACATGAATCTTAATCCAACTGGGAACAACCAAATGTACTTAATTCCCATTTCTCTCAATTTAACAGTACATGAAGTAAAATTTCTTCTAGCCATTCTGGTACTTCTAGATAGGTCATTAAATATTTTAATGGATTCATATTTAGAGTCCTGTAGGGATTAGGATCTCATTGCCCTCATAATTTCTTGTTTAAGTCTATATGAGTTTAAAGCTGCAATGACGTCTCTTGGATGCTGAGCTGGAATATTGCTTGGGTTTGGGATTCTATGTATTCTTTCCGTGCAGTATTGACTATTAGTCTGCTGGACCCCCAAAAATGTACAAAGCTCTTGTAGAAATTCCTCAAGTCCTCCTGAAGACACTTCTTCTTGGATTCCTCTTATTCTGATGTTATTTCTCCTTGCTCTATCTTCGTTATCCGAAATCTTAGCCTCCATTAACGCCATTTTTTTTTCCATCTGTATAATTCTTTCTTCATTTATACCTTGTTGTAATTTTATATGATCCATTTTATCTTCCATTAGATTTATCCTGCCCATTATTTTGGCTATCTCTGTTTTGAATTCCCCCATCATTAGGTGTATCTCTTTCTTTATGTTTTCCAGTTGCGCTTGTAAGCATTCGTTCAAGAGATCTTTTCCAATCAGGCCAGTGTCTTTACTTAGAGGGTCCAACGTTTCGTGCTCGGGATTCATTTGTATTATAGGTTGCATTATGGGTTGGGCTACTCCGTTTATACTATTTCTTCTTTCTGCCCTCTCCTTGTCTTGGGGTGAGAAATAGTTTGAAATTATTTTTTCATTTCTTTGGTCGGACTTCTTTTCTCTTTTGTTTCCCAGCTTGAGTTCACCTTTTTTGTTTGCCATTCTTGCGCTTTATTGCGCATTCGTGTCAAAAGGTAATAGGGAGAGAGAAAAAAAAAAGAGAGGAAAAAAAAAAGAAAGTTTTTTTTTCTTTTTTTTCCTTTGTGTTATTCAGTCTTTCTTTCGCTTGATTTTATCCGATATCTTGGGTTCAGGGGCTAGTGACTAGGGTCTCACAGCGTTCCACGGCTTTCAATTTTTATCTGGCGTTTTATTCTTAAGCTCCAATTATCCAATTATCTTAACCTTCAATTAGTGAATATTAGAGCGTTTAGAAAGGAAAAAGAAATAATATTTTATCCAAACAATCCACAGGTCACCAGATGACTCCAGGACATTTACAAAGTAGTACTTTTTCTTCTTGAAAGACTATTTTAACCATATGCAGTGAGGGTTAAAGATATTCCATATTATTCCATATATTCTGCATTATTCCATTCTTTTTTTTTTTTATATCCGTCTTAACTATTTTATATATATCTATTAGCTTAACCGCGCTCATCCAGAAAATACAACTCTCTCAACCACAATTCGTTTGAAGCCTTTACACGCTTCTGTTAACGGAATTTTCAGTGGTAATAAGTTAGTCACATATGACGAATCTCTCAGCCGGGATTGATTTGGAGCCTCTCCACGCTCCTACTTATGCAGTTTTTTAGTACGCCTATATACCAGTATATATCAGTATATCTTAGCTGAAATTAGTTTGGAGCCTTTGCATATTCCTATTAATGGAAATTTCAATAAGTCTATATAGCCGTATATAGCAGGCATGTGTCCAGTATGATCTCTGTATGCCGGTGGAGGGATAGAAATGCAGTTTTCTATTGATTCTATTAATTATGCAGACTTATTCAGCTTGTTTATATGCTTGTTTATATGCAATTTGTATACTTGCGGTTAGGCTTGCGGTTAGGCTATCCTCTGCCTGCTGATACCGCCATCCTTTCTTTCCCAGCCTGCCGCCGCACTGGACGTTATACTGTGCTCGTCTGTCCGTCCACCTCGCGCATCTGCTCTTTCGTTCCCCTCCACTGCATTGGCTCCAACTTCAACCCTCACTCTGTCCTGGATCTCCACGCCGCCGGAGACTCTCCTGAGCCGCCCCCTGAGCCGCCTGGGTACTGGGTACTGCTCACGGTATATCCGTTCGTCCGTCACCGGCCACCGCCATGGACCCTCGGTCTCAGGTACCTCGCAGCTTCTCTAGTTTTTTTGCGGCTTTTCCCCTCACCATCCGCGGGACGTGACCAGCGTGCGGCGTCACGTCATCGCCCCTCCCCCCCCGACAAATGTCCATTTTTAAGCCACCCTTCTGTACCTTTTGTTGCAGGAGGGTGGCTTCCCTGCGGTCTTGTCAGCTGACTGTGGATGTTGGGAGTCAGAGGCTCTCCCGGACTGCGCCCCCCTCCTCTCTGCCCCTCCCACACGGCTCTGTGTTAACTGGGTGAAAAGTTTCTGACTGTAATCATTAAAAGGGGCCTGGTCGCAGCTGTTAAAGGATTTGTAGTGTTAATTGGGCCACTGAAGACACATTGCCATCGAGAGGCCCTAAGTGCATAGACAGTAGTTAGGCCGCTGGCTATAATGGCCCTGTACATAGTTTTACGGTGTCTGTTCACTCCACCCATGCCTATCCAAGTTCCACATAGGAAAGCAATAAGCAATACAATGCTTTCCTATGGACTTCAGTGTCTACTTGGTTAGTGCAGAGGAAGCGCTGATAGTATGACAGCCACTAGAGGTGGGTTTAACCCTTCTCAAAAAATTTAAATGTTTTATATTGGTGACTATAGTTTCCCTTTAAATTTAACCCATCAAAACTGGTTCACTTTAAAGGGACACTCCAGGCACCCAGACCACTTCAGCCCATGAAAGTGGTCTGGGTGCCAACTCCCATCACCCTTAACCCTGCAAGTGTAATTATTGAAGAAGAATTATTGGGAGACGCATGGGCGGAGCCTGACCGAGCGCCGAGGGACACCCAGCACCAGGAGACAAGTGGCAGCTCGCATCAAATTTGATGCCAGAGTAACACAGGCATGGAGACAGGCAGTTGCCAGCATCAAAACATACCAGAATGATGCCAATAAGGAGAAATGTTGCTATGTGTCAGCGGTAACATGACACATAATACCTGTACGATAAAAGGGTGCAAATACAGTTGAAGTGGTTGAAGGTGTGAGACATGGGCAGATTGAGGAATTTCTTGGTAAATTGAAACTTTTTCCTTAAGAAATTATGGTTTTTTTTTTGTTTAGTGATTTTTGTTTTGTTTCAACTGCAACCTCTTTAGTGATGATTTGAGTATTTTCCTATTATAGACCGCACGAAGAACCAAAGCAGTGACTAGCAATGAGTAGGAAAGTAAGAGCTAAACATATTCTGTCTGAAAGGGAAATGAGGTGAAAGACACCAAGGGAGATGAAAGAGGACTTTTGGTTCTGCAATACTGTGAAGTCAGTGCAAACAGTGAAGATCCCTGGAGCATTTAACTTCAAGTAAAGCAAAGCTATAACGCCTCTGCTTCATTGAGGCACAAAGCATGCTCAAATGCTTCAGAGTAGACTTACAAGTTATTTACATTGGATTAATCCATGCTTTTGCTTTCTTACACTCTGTGATTTCAAAATAACAAGATAAACTCTGAGAAAGCGTAGTGATACTCAAACTTAGTTATTCATTCTATTAGTGACTGCATTTCAGGGTTCATGGCTGATACTTTTGGGTGTCTCTATGGTTTAATAAAATATTGGGCCAGCTCTTAACTATTTCATTGAAGATCATTTGTAAAGCGCGTTTTAGGTGAGCCTATTTTTCTTAAATATTTGATTGAGGGAAACTTTAATGTTGCTTCCTTTATAAAAACAAAATATAGAATTTTATGTGAATTTTCTGTTTACAAACTTATTTATGAATTGTATCAGTGACTGCCATGGTGATAAGTAAGGCACTAATCAAATTATGTTTTAATTACTAGGTGTTCCAGCTCCTGACTGACTTGAAACAACAACAGAGGGAAGGCCGGAAAAATAAGAGTAGTGCTGGGCAGCAAAACCTTAATACCATCATGTATGAGGTAGGTTCTTTTACACAGTGATCTTACATATGCACTGCTTTTATCAGCATATAGCATTATGGTGGTTATACGCACTAACCAGACATATAATAAACATGATTGGTACATGATCAAATTACATACAATAGCACTAAATGTTACAGATTTAATTTCCGATACATTGATAAGTGATTCATATTGCGATAGAAAGCGGTACACAGAAATTTGGTTCAGGAGTAAATCCTTGCAGTAAATTATTCACAAAACAAAATTTGTAACTGGACGGAAGTGGCTCATGGAGTGGGTTTTTCATCATGGTGGGTTTTTCTATCTTTTTTAAATTTATTTCTGAAGGATCTTGCATTGATTTGTGGAAGATGTGCTTCCTGATGACACATATAAGAAAACAATCAGATTTGGATGTTTTTTTTAATTTTCTAAATAAACATACAAGTGACAACAACCAAAACAAAAAATAAGTTTATTACTTTCCTTTTGGAAGTTCTATGTTCTTTTGACAAATGAGTAAACTTTAAAATCCAAGAAAAACAGGCCTTTTCTATATATAAATGTTATGATTCTTAGGGGCAGAATAAATGTATAATTTACACAATGATCATGGATATCTTTTATCATGTGATCTTTTGTTGGCTTTTAAAGAGTAGAGGCGTAAAAGTGTGGTTTACTGCTGCTTTTCCTTCCTCGTTAATCCAGTAGAGGGCACCAAGTGGCAGCTTATTTTTATGACATTCTGTTCTTTCAAGAGATGCTCAGAAAACCTTTGCACCTATATTAAGCCTTCTGGCTGTTTCCACTTACTGCACACATGTACAATCTAAACAACAAACATAACACCTGTTGCCTTGTGTGATACAGGTACTCCTTGTAACCATGAAGATATAGAGATTTGTTCAAAATGTTGGGAAGCAAATTAATGTATATATCAATGTCACAACGTCATAAGTACATAGTTTGTATTGTCTTGTGACAGATGGATGTAAACATATCTTGTATTGTAAAGGAAAACAGATAACCATCATTTATATGATACAAGGTTGACTGCTTTCTTAAGGTGGAACACACGACACTACTATTCTTTATCTAGAAATACTTTATTTTTGCATACTAGGTTGCTACTAATTTGTGCTGTACATTTTAATTGCTCTGCACAATATTTAAAGGGGTATCTAAGCCTGTAGTAGAGGTTATAGTCCATGCATGCTGCTGGCAACCTTCCCTGATTCTGTGTCAAGCACTTTGACACAAACCGAAGGTTCCTCAGGCATCCACACCCCAGCCCTTTATTTGCCATACTGCTGTGATGTGATTATACTTGTGCATTACAATGGTCACTTTCATCCTTATTTGGATGCCAGTATGGCAAGTGAGGGGTGAGGCTAGCAGGGCACCTGAGGAAGCCTATTTCTGTGTCAAATTGTTAGAAAGCAGTTTACCACCTAAACGCAGCATCTACTCCTAAGGGGTTTTGCCTGTTGTTCATTTAATATTCCATATGCTGGCAGTGTCCTTGTGCTTTGATTTTAATGTCGTTCTAATCTAATTTAATGTAATGTAATTCTAATCTAATTTTATTCTATTGTCTAGATGAAAATGCTTGTTCTTGGGTAGAACATTGGCTTAAAAGTACAAAGAGTTGTCATTAATGGTACATTTTCAAGCTGGACAGAGGTGGCAAGTGGTGTCCCTCAGGGTTCTGTTTTAGGACGCCTTCTATTTAACATGTTTATAAATGATCTGGAAGGCAGCATTGAAAGTCATGTTTCAGTTTTTGCAGATGACACAAAACTCAGTAAAATAATAATATGTGAGCAATATATTAGTTTGCTGCAGAGGGATTTAGATAGACTGGGGGACTGGGCACTCAAATGGCAGATGAAATTTAATGTTGAAAAATGCAAAGTTATGCACTTCGGCGTAAAGAATACACAAGCAACATATACCCTTAATGGAAGCGAATTAGGGATAACAACACACGAAAAGGACTTGGGAATTGTTATAGACAACAAACTATGCAACAATGTGCAGAGGCCAAGGCCAGTAAGGTATTGTCATGCATGAAAAAGGGCATTCATTCTCGGGATGAGAATATCATTTTGCCTCTTTATAAATCACTGGTAAGACCACATATTGAATATGCTGTGCAATTTTGGGCACCTGTTCTAAAGAAGGATATTATGGCACTAGAACAAGTGCAGAGGTGGGCTACAAAATTAATAAAAGGAATGGAACATATCAGCTATGAAGAAAGGTTAACAAATTTAAACCTATTTAGTTACAAAAACGTCGCCTGAGAGGGGATATGATAACATTATACAAATATATTTGGGGCCAATACAAACCATTGTGTGGAAATCTATTCACAAACCGGACTTTACATAGGACACGAGGTCATGTGTTTAGACTGGAAGAAAGAAGATTTCGTCTAAGGCAAAGGAAAGTTTTTTTTACTGTAAGAACAATAAGGATGTGGAATTCTCTGCCTGAAGGAGTGGTTTTATCAGAGTCCATACAGATGTTCAAACAGCTACTAGATGCATACTTGCAAAAACAGAATATTTAAGGATATAATCTTTCAATCGAGAGTAATAACTGCTTGATCCAAGGATAAATCTGACTGCCATTCTGGGTCAAGAAGGATTTTTTTTTTTGCTTCAAACTGGGTTTTTTGCCTTCTTTTGGATCAACAGCAAAAAACATATGTGAGGAAGGTTGAATTTGATGGACGCAAGTCTCTTTTCAGCTATGCAACTATGTAACTATGTAATATGTAATTGTAGTATAATGCACAATATTAGTAGCCATTTACTCTCACTTTTTCTAAACCCTGTGTGGGAAATCTCTCTTTTTTTGGGGGTGGTGGTGAATTAAGATCGCCAAAAAAAAAAACAGTTTGTAACATTGCCTGTGGATGTCACCAATAGCGTGCTGCAACATTCTTAGAGTGTCCCTTATAATACTTCAATAATTGTCATTACAGTTCTAAGCCCACTGCTAGAAGCCCGGAAAAGAGTGCACTTATCAAATGTTTTAGAGACATCAAACATACACTTCAACAAAAGTAGAAAATCAAGAAGTGAAGAATATCAGGCACATGCGCACTTCAATAGAAATGTTCGGCGCACATATATGAAAGCAGTCTTTGTGAGGGACAAACCAGGCTAGAGTTACCCAATATTTTTAATGCATTACGCTTTAAAACATATATGCAAAAACAATAATAAAAAATATGATACTCTCACTTGAATTTCTGCTACAAAATCCAAGTCTTGTAATAGATAGATATATGAAAAGTATATTTATTTGTTTCTCTCAGCTTGAGTGGCAGTATTTCATATTCGGTCCAGCATTATATAAGAGTAGTTTGCATACAATTGTGAATGCAGATCACACTGCTGTGCATAATGTAAATGAGGAATAACCTTTGCTCAGTTACACAGTGTAATGTTTGCAACCCACAGCAGGTTGTTGCTAACGAGTAATGGGTTAATTGTGAATCTGATGATGTAGACCTGATCAAAATACACAGAATGAGACTGCGTTCGTATTAACTGTGCTTAAACTCTGTTGCTCTGCATTACAGCATTGTTTAACCCCTTAAGGACCAAACTTCTGGAATAAAAGGGAATCATGACATGTCACACGTCATGTGTCCTTAAGGGGTTAAATGAAATAATATTTCTTTGCCACTTTTTTTCTTTTTCTTACTTATCATACATATTTAGCCCGTTTTGTAATTTTCATTCTGAAATGTAACCTGTGCGTCTTCAAGTAAAGTTGTGCTGTACTAACCTAGGCTGATTGCCGTGGGTTTCATTACCAGATTATGGATTCATGACGTGTTTCTTCAGATGGAGTAATAGTCATTATAAAAAATCTGATATCATCAGGTCCTATGTAAGATATAATCACAGAAGTCTGGAAGAACCATTATGAGCAGAATACTCCAATTCCATCTTCTGAAAACAATATATGTATTTAATTTTACCAGAAGCTAATTCTCATCTAACAACTGATCTCTCCAAGCCTTCACTGCAATATAAATCTCTCTGAGATGTAAATGAGTTTGGGGGATGTCAGATGTTTCCAGCATACTGAATCTCTGTTTAAAATGTGAATTTTCTGTACAGGGAAGCAGGAAATGTCATAAAAGAAAGCTTATATTAAAGTAGCACAAATTTAGCATTCCAGATGCATTTCTGCTTCTGCCATATACAGCTTTTGAGCTAATGAATGGATTGTTATGTGGGTACTCTGTGAGTTATTAATATATATTGTTTTCTTAGGTTTAAAGGAATTCTTTAGTTTGTGGCTCATTCTCAGATATTATAGAAGATCACATGGTCCCAATAATTACAGGATGTAGGAAACAAAATAGAGTTTTGTAACAACCAGGCAGCTTAACCCCTTAAGGACACATGACATGTGTGACATGTCACGATTCCCTTTTATTCCAGAAGTTTGGTCCTTAAGGGGTTAAAGGAACACTTTAGCGTTAAAATACTAGTGTATTCCGTACTCTACAGTGTCTTTCTAACTAGTTAGGTGAGGCTCCCCTCCCCGTTTCTACAAAATAAAGCCATTTTACTAACATATTTCCCCTCACAGTGCAGGTGTCTACACTGCCATCGCACCTTTAAGGCTGAGATATTTTCAGTCAACCAATACCTTCCCATAGGAAAGTATTGGGAGGCCAGTGCGCATACGCGGCAAAAGGCAGTGCATCGCCAATCAGATGATCCCCGTGAGACCATCTTATTTAAATAACAGAGTTTCACTGGCTGTTTGAATTGAAGCGCCTCTAGTGGCTGTCAGGAAGATAGAGACTCAAGGTATTTTTTTAAACCCTGCAATGTAAACATTGCCGTGTAAACATAACCATCCCTGCAGAATGGCATTGCTTTACATTGCAGGGTTAAAATAACATGTAAATGGAACCTATTGAGTCTAGGTGCCTATAGTGTCCCTTTAAAGGGACACTCTAAGTACCATAACCACCACAGCACATTACAGTGATTATGGTGCCAGGAAGCCCCAGGAGATGTCTGCTAGTAATCTGTCATACCATTTATGAACTGTGTGACACTTACGTGGCAATCTCTGGTACCTGTGGTTCTTGCCAGTCTGAGTTGGTTGAATAAAACAGCAGTTCATAGTTCATACAAAGCTTTACCAGTATTCATTGACTGAGATAGTCAACTGACAGCTCTCACCCAATGCATTCTATTTAAATCTGCTATGAGTTAGTATAACGTCACCTGTGGAGCACCATAACCAGTACAGTGTGCTTTATTTTTTTTATTTTTTTTTAATTCTTTATTTTAGTGTGCAAGAAAAGAATAAGATACAGGTTGGCCTAGTCGTGACAACATCGCAAGGCTTATTATAATCAGACATTTGCATACAGTGCCATGATATACAATACAGTTGCACTTTTTTATAGTGTAAAGAAACAGGCTTCACTATAGATTGTAGTGTAAGATTTAGAGAATTACAGGCTAGCGACCTTACATTAGTAAAAGATGAAGTAGGTTACTGTGTGAGAGTGCATAGGTATATTGCCTGGCATGTCAATGGGCAATTAAGAGCCGTCAGCATTAAAACTGACACCATAAGTTGTGGGAGACCTTGCTTAAGGAAATAGGAGGTAAGGTAACGCTTTAAGTGGAACAGGCTTAGTGTCTCACTGGTAACACATGTTCTAGCTTAGGGTACTGACAAGTTGCTTATATTAGTGTGCCAGGTATATAAAAGCAGCTCCACTGTTGCTGGTTATGCATCAAACTCTAACGGTAATAAAATAAACAGGTGCAGTAAATCAAGTTTATACGTGTTCGCCAGGGTCGTCTTTGTCGGTGTCATCACCAGAGCTGGCCAGCCGGCAGTCCGGATCCTCGCATCTGCTCATCCGACGCCCAGTCTGTGGGGAGGTTTGTGATCGCTTTTCCGTGGGCTTGTTTCATGTGGGTTAGTGTCCTTCGATAGGGTGTAAAGCTGTACCTCGCTTAGGCTCCACGTGGTGCCTTGCCATCTTGCTCCGCCAGGGTCCTTTTGAATGCTGGTTGCGGCTAAGTATCCCCGCTGTCTTCTTGATGTGGGAGTGAGGCCCCTCCGGGCCCCGGTTGCGGCTGTGATGCGCTGTCGGCGCCTGATATGCTGGGTGGCCCTCTCGTTTCTGCAGGCCGCAAGCCGAGCCCGGGCCCTCCGAGTGCATCTCACCAGCTTGTGTGTCGGTGGGTCGTGTGTGGGGGTTCCCCCGGTTTGTCGGGGCCCCGGCAGGCATTGACGGGTGTGCGGTTTGCTGCCCTGAAGTCTAGGCATGGTCCCCACTCTCCTCCGCTGCTTCTCACTGGGAGGCAGCCTGGCGGTGCCCTTCAGGGTCGGTGTAGGCATAGGTAAGTTGGAGGGCAGGCGAGGGTCCTTTGTGGCTGTTCGGGCTTGTGTTATTGTGGCCCACAACCTTGCCCAAAAATGGTTGAAGGCTGCTGTTATGCGGTCTTCCTGGTATGCCTCGTGTGCCTGTCGCTCGGGTCGAAGTTTAGTGGGTGTAGGCCCAGAAGCGGTGTCGGCAGCCTCCATCTTGGGCGCTGGGTGCGGGATGCGCATAGTCGCGGAGGCTTGTGGGGTCCTGTGGCCCCGTGGAGTGCGGACCGGGATGACCCCCGCCGGTCCATAGGGGGGGGAACGTGGGCCCGGTAGCGATTCTGCCAAGTGTGAAAGCGGCGGGAGAGCGGCCGTCCCTCCCGCGCCTCTCGTGTGGGTAGGCCGCATGTTGGCGCCGAGCAGGGCATCATCGTTTGAGGTGTCCTTCTGTAGGGCTCGGTGTCCTCTGCTTGTGGTCAGCATCCCGAAGCCCGATCTGGGTGCCTATTGTGGTAAAATCTGCGTTTATCGTTTTTTGGCCCGGGAGCTGTTGCTTCTTGCGTCCACTCGCCAGTACAGTGTGCTTTAGTGGTTATAGTGGCTAGAGTGTCCCTTTAAAATATGATTAGGAGAAATCCGACTTGATCAGAACAAATGTTTGCAAACTCTCAGGGAGCATTCAGTAACTGTTATATTTCTGTGTGTTCTCCAGAGTATTGTCCATTGTCCAATAATGTGGACTCTTTTTGTCTTGTTCATTTGGAAATTATTTGGCAAAATCATTAGATGAGTGTTATTTTTTTTTTTTTTTTTTTTAGTATGCTGATTTGTTCAGTTGCCATTCTTGCGTACATTCTAGTAAGCATTTTTCTATGTATGTGCTAATTTTTGAAAAATAAATATCTTAATTAACTTAATTTATATTTTAGACACTGAAATATCTGTCCAGCTCACCATGTCGACTTCAAAGTCCAGAGATATTGCAAGAATTTCTAACAGCTATGAAAAGCCATAAATTAACCAAGTAAGTACTAGGGTACATGTAGGCCGTTATATAAAGATACCAGTATATTATGATTGGATGGCACTTGATGCGTACATTTTTGTGAGTGGAATGAGTTGATAAAAGATGTTCGTGATAAACATTAGGGTAATCACTGTTCTCCACTGTGGCTCACAGCTACTTTTCCAATGCATGTCTCAAAAACCACTGTCCATTTCACGCAGCCACCTGTTTTTTTTTTTTTTCTGTTTAGCTTTTTGAAGTAGCAGTTTCCTTTCGCTCCTAGCCAGTCATAGTGGATGCTTGTGGATGGATTCTGCCCTATAGGTCTAAAGCAGTCATATTCGTGACCTTTGCTGAGCCAAGGGTATAGCAAGTAGTCTAGCAAGGAAGTGAACACATTCATACCCAAAGTATACCTTACAAAATACTCCCATATGCTGTTGGTCCCAGGTGATGGTAAAGGTAGGGACTAACACATTATTATTAAAAGATCTTTGGAAGGTCTATAAGAAAATGAGAGGTTAATAGGAATTCAACATCCTTGGATCATGTCCTTGCAGTCTCACTGCTCAATTATCTGTCTAAAGGCACAGTGTGTTTAATTTAGAAATGCATATCTCTTGCTCTATTACTTCCCTGCTAAAGCCTGAAGGGGTTTCCTCTGTAAATAAGCTTCAATTAACAGTGCAGGAGATAAGAACATCTAAAGTAAACACACTTTGCTGTACTATATGAATGCAAATTAAGGCATTGTTTTCATGTGGCCATGTTAATCACAGCTGGGGGAGGTTTGATTATGGCTGCAAGAAGCTCATCAAAAAGTCTGGGGCCACTAAAAATGGCCCCAGCAGACAGAGGTGAGCCCTAGGTATCCATTGATGTGGGCAGGGGTTTAAACATGCTCATATCAAATATGCAGGGTGTTTCATGCCGTCCTTTAGGCATTTAAGCCTACTTTGTATAGGACGGCATGGGACATCCTAACGTCCTTAAGGGGTTAAACAGCAAATAAATACAGTAAAAACAAAATTATAGTAGCACCTATCTAGTGTGGCATAAATACATAAAGTAATATTCCAATATTGCAAAATGTGACACTCACAGAATCATATATGTTCTGTTTAGTAATATTGGAACTTTACACAGGTATGCCATGCTAGATAGATTTATCTTTTGTTTTCACTGTATTAAACTTGGCTTAAAGGATCATTATAGGGTCAGGAACACAAACATGTATTCCTGACCCTATAGTGTTAACACCGCCCCCCTGCGCCCCTCATGTCTCCATAAATATAGCAAAATCCTACTTTATTCAAGCCTGAAGCTGTAGCTCTGCATGCTGTTTGCCTCAGAGAAACAAGCAGTCTGCTGACCTCATCCGAAGTGGTAGCCTGATTCAAACACAGCCGTGGCCAATCAGCATCTCCTCATAGAGATTAATTGAATCAATGAATCTCTGTGAGGAAAGTTCAGTGTCTGCATGCAGAGGGAGGAGACACTGAATGTTTGGATGCATTTTAGGCAGCCATGACACAGGAAGGATCTCTAACAGCCATCTGAGGAGTGGCCAGTGAAGTTAGCACTAGGCTGTAACGTAAAGACTGCATTTTCTCTGACAAGACAGTGTTTACAGCAAAAGCCTGAAGGTAATGATTCTACTCACCAGAACAAATTCAATAAGCTGTAGTTATTCTGGTGACTATAGTGTCCCTTTAATGTCCCATTAAGTTCAACATTTGATATGTAAATCATATCTTTAAAGTGACTCTGCTGTTTTTTTTGTTTAGTTTTTCCTTTCCTTTCCTTATATCTCCTGTATCTTAATTATACTCCCTCCCTTGTTACTTGCCTTTATTTATATATATTATCATTTCTTCCTTGTGCTGGATCTCAAACCTGAATGCAGCCATTTTGTTGTTCTCCGCCCATGATGTCTGCTGATATTCCTACTGTGGGACTGGTTGTACTGTTGGATTGTGGGTAAATTTGATTGGTAATGGAAACAGAACCTTACGTTAAGCTACGCCTGTTGTAAAATTTTGTCAACTTGATTGCTATACAGAAAGAAAAAAAATATCTCTACTTTTCTTTGTATATTATTAAAACCAGAGTGCTCAGGAGAAAAATAAAAACAGTTTCAGACATAGAGACGTACCGGTATGTAGAAGCAGATAAGATAAACTTTATTTTTGTTGACAGAGCAGCTTTAAGTTTGCATTTCAAAAAAATAATGTTGCCACTTGTAAACATTCCCAAATTTTAGAATTTGTTTGCATTTTCTAACTAGCAATACAAATATAAAAAGGCTCCTCAGGCTTATGTGGCGATTCAGCACACAGCTTGAGGCATTCAATGTAATTTCCACCCATCAGAGTCTTGCCGAGTGCAGTAGATATTTGCGTCCAGTTTAATGAGCACATTATAAACACTTTTTCATAACATCCTGTGTTAAGCCTCTGCTCACCAATAATAACTATTTAATCTGCACTTGCTTCTTTGATGAAAGCCATATGTTCCAATTATCTTGTTAACCCATTTACATAGTGGATTGTCATAATTACTAGTGGAAAAATGATCAGTAAAATACATGCCTTGTGTTTCAACACCATTTTTTAATTTCTGGGTAACAGCAAACATATTGATTCTCATCTATAATGTCATCCATATGTAGCCAGAGGCAATTGGTGAATCAGATGACATGAGGCAAATGGAGGACCTAACCTTGAAATAATAAGAATATAAAACTCTGGTATCAAATGGGTGCTTGGGGTCTGGGGGACTGACCTTTCTTCCCAGGAACCATCCTACATGGTGTGGTAGGCCTTATGGTCGGCATAATTCATGGAGCTCAGAACATACAGCTTTAGCTTTGACTGACCATAAATTCATCAGAGCTGTCATCAGGGGCTTTAGTGCACACCTGTGGTGCAATGGGCACCATAGTAGTAGGTCCTGATAAAATTAGATCTTGCAGGCATCCAATGCAATGTGGGTAGTCATCCCTCAGTAGAACAGTAAAGGATTAAATCTCACTGCCTTGTGTGTCCTCTCCATTGGTGCATCCAACAGTTGTGTCAGAATAGTACCGGAGATGTTAGAGTGTAGCTTGAAGTTGTTAAGGGTCATACAGTTCTAAAAGGCAAGGAAATATGATTTTTTTTTTGCCACCACCTATTTTTAAAGCAGTCAAGGCGGTGACAAGGAAGTATCAGCTGGGAAAGGTGAGCCAATAAATGAGATATTTTGGAACATGTTTGTAGGCGATCCTGGCAAATTATTTTATGGTCCATTGTGAGGTGGCTCATGACTGAAGTACAGTGACTCAAGTACAGTTTATGGGGTAGAATTGCTACCCTCCTATCAAGAGGCGAGATTTCCCAATCCCTTAATGGAGCAGTAGTATCAGAAGAAAGTCTGATGGTTCTAAAGTAGGCTCCATGTCACTCACCAGGATAAAGGTGTATGAATAAGGTAGCTTCTGTAGGTCGATTTCCTGGAGTTTAGTCTTATGCTCCTATCTCAGGAACAATGCTTATATGCACACTTGTACTTTATGCTTGGACACATATAACAGAATCCGATTGCAAGAAATGTAGAAAATGAAATGACTTAAAGTGGCTCTGTCACTTTATGGAGTCTGTTCATATTTTGCAAAGACCCACAATGGTTTACTTATCTGAACCTGTCCCTCTCTGCCGTGCTTTTCATGAGATCCTCTTCAGCTCCTGGAGCTTCATCTGATAGGAGCCAATGTCATACTTGAGAGTGCAACACTAGTGTCTATGGAGGCTTAACGGGAGACTCTATAGACAAAACCTTTTTCACTAGTGACAGCTGAGGGCTTGACATAGCTTGGCAGTGGTTGCTCAGCCTGTTTGTCAAGCCTATGAAAAATGCATAGGACAAAGTACTCTATACTTTGTCGTATGATATCTTTTGATTGTGTTGTAATTTCTGTGACATTCCAACACAGTCAAGGTGAGTATTTCATAAAGATTGTATCTTTATTACATACTAGTTTGGGTGGGAGGGGATGACAGAGCTGCTGTATAGTGGTACAGTTAATTTGTGGTATTTTTATTTTGTTGCAAAGACCCTACAAATTGACATGTCCTTTTGTGCTGAGGAGGGATCAGCTGATGCTCACCCAATGAATGTCAGGAATAATAGGCATTTGGGTTCTGCAGCTCTGGAGAAACCAGATGTAATAAGCCCACAAGAGAGGAAACCTAGTGTCCAGTGGGGACCATAAGTAAGAAGGCAAAACTTTGCAAAAAGTCTTTCCCCATTACCTGGAGAACAGCGCCAGGGTACTCTTCCATAAGCTCTACAGCAGACAATTGTGGTTACGATGGTTGGAGTAACCATTTATGTTGATGTTTACAAATAACTCATTTGCAAGTGCTATAATTATATAGTATGAAACGGTTATCCGTGCCATATAGTTTTTATTTAATGCAAGACCTAGCATTATGAACCTATAATATGCATGTATAGATGTAAAATGCATATTAGTACATGGTTTATATTAGTAGGAGCAGCCCAAAGTGTTCATATTTTTAAATATCCTACAGCAGGTAATGGTTAAAATGTAGTTTTCACTTGACATCAACTTTTTTTTTTTTTTGCCATACTAATGTACATTTTAGAAGGAATAACAAGGCAGAAACCGCCAATTTCAAAGCCACTTTCATATGGAAGATCAATGTTTACAAATAAATGTAAGATTATCAGATATCAAACACTCTTTGATCCGTTTTTAGATCTTTTGCAGAACTTAGAGCTGAATGTTAAATACTAAATGGTAAACCCTATTTATTTTTTATTACACGCTGGGCACAAAACCCAGAACAGTCTGATCGTATTTCAAACTAACAAATATACACACTGGCAGCTGGTCAAAAAAGCACACACAGAAACACCGGGTTAGTCACTAAACTCTGAGTTTTTGCAAATGAAATCTGAAAAAAAAAAAATTGACCCAAAAATAGCTGATTTGGAAACCTTATTGTCAGGATCTTACCTGATGTGGAGTCCGACGTGCAGAGTTATACGCTCACCCTTGCAAATATACACAGACCAAGGTGACCAGGTAAGAAGCCACCTAGGCTGTGAGTCTGTGCACGGGGGCTGTGCAGGAATATAGCTACAGGTCGTAGTACAGGCAAGGACAAGCAGAACAGTAGTCATGGAAAGCCAAAGTCAGAGGAAGCCGGAGGTCAGAGTAAACGATGAGATAAGCCAAGGTCAGGAGCTGTCTGGAGAACACTGGATCAAGATACACAAAAACAGGAACCAGAGTCAATGAACTGACACTGCACTCGGAGAGAGGTTCATATCCCCTGTTGGGAACTTCTGGGGCAACCACGTCTGGCCGTCTAGATGTCACAGTGAGAACCGTGACACTTATATAACTCCGTCATAGTCACAACATGACTAATGTTTCATAATCAAAAAGCCTGCAAAAAAGCAAGTCAACCATAATAAGGATAAAAACAACCAGACTCAAACAAAGGTTCAATCAGACACACAAACACTAATACTAAAACACACCCAGCCATGCACACAATGAAAAACACCACATGTAGCCAGACACACAAAGTGTAACACACACAGCATCACAGACACTAGTGTTCATGAACTAAACTTCAAATTGTGGTAAATTAAAACTGGGTTTTAAAATGTAAGCTAAATCAGCCAAGCTGTGACTAGAGCTGAGTTAAAGAATATTTTCACATTAGCCTTTTTTGCCTAAATTTTGCAGTTCACTTTAATTTATTTCACTAAAATGTAGAGTTTAGTGAATAACCCCGAGAGCCTAAAGGGATACTATATTGTTAGAAATACAAGTCTGTATTCCTAACACTATAGCTCCCTCTGCATCCCCCCTCCCTTGCACACATTGAATCAGTGCTTTCCTGTGGGGATTTTACTGATGCTGGATGAACTCATGCAAGGCGACTTAAAGTTGCCTAGAAAGCAGAAAGCGCCTGTAGTGGCTGTCTGGTAGACAGCCACTTGAGGCTGTCCTACTACTGCAATGTAAACATTGCGGTTTCACTAAAACGGCAATGATTTACATTATAGGGCTAAGGGGGACAGGGACACTGCACCCAGACCACTTCAATGAGCTGACGTGGTCTGGGTGTCTATTGTGTCCCTTCAACAGATGCACTTGGTGTCAAATATACACACAAACACAGCCTGCACTCAGTGTCACATAAATATACACATACACACAAACACATACAAATAGGCACACAGCATCACAGACACCTAAACAGCATAAAACACATAAAATATCTCCCCCACCCCCCAAAAAAAAACCACTATTGGAGTTTGGAGTGTATAAGAAATGTAGATAAGGGGGCGTGGCCTGGTCACCGACCGCGATGGCCGCATAACTCCAGAGCTCCGCTAAATCCACTCTCAATCCAGCATCAGCCATCAGCATCGAGGCCAAATAACTGGCTCAACACCCTCTACTATGCCAGGTATGCACTCCGGCATGAAGCAGAGCACAAAAAAAAAAGGCGACAGGAGAGAAATCGGCAAATCTGTGGCGGACATGCTGACAACTCCACGAGGCAGACAGGCCTCACAAGATGGCCGCCAGCACAGCCCGCGTGGATCCCTCTCCCCGGCCTCCACAACAGGCAGCGATCTACCAGAAACACAACCAGGGGACCCCACACAAATCCTGGCAAAGCTACAGGAGGTGAAAAGCTTTCTAGCCAAAGAAATATCCAACAGCGCAAGGGAGGTCAAGGCGGAGATCCAGGCATTGGGCGCCCGGACGGCGGCCCTGGAGGAGAAAATGGACCAGGTCACACAGGCCCATAACAGCACAGTATCACATTCCAGGGCAATGGAACAACGGATTTGTGAACTGGAACTCCCTGTGGAAGACCTCGCCAACCGCTCCAGACGCAATAATGTGAGGCTTAGGGGTCTCCCCGAAACAACTACAGAAGGTAATCTGGTGAGCAAAATGGAGCACTATTTCAAGCACTTAATCCCAGACATCCCGGATGCATACTGGGCGATCGATCAAGCACACAGAGCGCTCCGAGCCCGCAGAGCGGAGGGTCAGGCCCCCGAGAGACATCATCATCCGCTTTCATTACTATTCTACAAAAGAAGCGGTGATGAAATATGCCAGGACCAACGAGCTAAATTATCAAAACGCCATCATTACCTTGTATCAGGACTTTTCCCCATCCACGCTGCAACGCAGGCGAAACTGGAGACCCCTCACACTACTGCTTCAAGAGCATGAAATCAAGTATACATGGGGTCACCCCTTCAAGTTAGTGGCGTTTAAAGCCGGGGCTACCTACACCCTGCAACCGGGAGGAGATCCACTAAGATTCTTAAGGAGCATCCAGATAGAACCACCAAGAGGTTTTGCCCTATCCGGAGAATCGCTACCTGAACTTAAAGATCTGCCCGAGGACTGGACAGTTACCAAAGCAGCTAAAGCCTCAACAGACCGCCACACCTGAGACCCTCAGCGGACACCTCACAACCATTTTCGGTTCACTCTCCCAACAAGCCGGGACCCGGTTCCACATGGGAGAAGGACTCACTTGAACTGCCTAATACGTTGTCGCTGACAGTTAACCGGTATTGTATGTAGCCCATACCTAGATACCTTCATTTACAGGGGACTCAATGTCTCGCACCCAGCACTGTGGGGGATGATTACCGGTGGTGGGTTGTGCTTGTGTACTGTATGTTGTAGATATGATGACCCCCACACGGAGGCAAGGGGAATAGTGGGGATAATAAGGCCTATTGCACTCGCCTCCGTTAGAGTACCCCAGCACGCGGTACACTACCAGTCAATTGGGGCACATGGGACATTGGGTGTTCCACCCCCCCCCCCCCCCCTTACGTGCTACAGGTAAAATGCCCCCGGTACGGTCACAGTCAAAACTTAATATCCTGTAGACCGGGGCTGGTTGGCAGTGGTACACACTACATACCAGCAATACGCAAAAATAGAAATCACATAACGGGTACATGAAAACAATACAAAAAATTTTTTTTTTTAAAAAAGCATTGTTTTGTAACCCTTTAAATGCAAGCCTGCTCCCAAAGTTAGCATAATGGAGACAATGGGGCCCATTATATTTCCATGAACAGCAGCACCCCAGCAGCCTGACTGTTATCAGTAAAATAGAACAAATAGGACACAGAATCAACTAGGGACTCAGAGTTTCACACATAGCAATGGGCAATGAGATCACCTTTATTGGGTAGGGCTGATAAACCCCATTACACCCAGAGGGCTTCAAGATAAGGAGCCTAGCTCCACAACTTTAAGGCAGCGTGAGAGGCCTCATGATGAGGCACAGTGGATTGGAGACAACCCCCCCTGCGCAGGACAAAATTTGGACCTGCGAAGGTGGGGGGCACCCCCAACCAACACTGGCAAACTATAAGACCAGTGCGCACAGATTACTATGTAATTATGTACAAAATGTTAACAGTTATTTTATGTTTATGTTCCTGTTTTCATATATGATTTTGGGTATGACCAGCACAAGTGGAGGACGGAACCAGCTCTTATTAGAGGGCCAAGGTATGAAGTTTGTCGAAGAGTGGGTGACCAACAGACGACGGACAGGTAGGGGAGCAACACATCCAGCAATCACACGCCACACGAGAGTAATAGAAACATGACACTGAAAATTCTATCAATTAATGCCAAAGGACTAAATATACCAACCAAACGCAGACTTCTCCTAAGAGATCTAAAAGCAAAAAAGGCAGACATAGCAATAGTGCAGGAGACTCACATACCGAAGGCCTCGCCAACCAAATTAGGGGATAGCATATACAATATTATTCACGAGGCCAGGGCGTTGCGAAAACACGCAGGAGTGGCTGTACTCATACACAAGCGCTGCCCTTTTGTGGTCACACACACGCAGAAGGACCCTGAAGGCAGATTTTTGGCCATCACAGGCAACTACTACAACACCAAAATGCATATTGTAAATTTGTACGCACCTAACAAACCAGATAGCGCTTACTGGAACACTATAGCATCCCTGCTCTCCACCCTACAAGGAGGCATACTGGTGGTGGGAGGGGACCTGAATGCCGTACCCAGCCCAGCTACCGACCGTAGCTCTAAAGCGGGGACTCAGCGCTCACAGGGAAGAGGGGGACAGGACAAACTCCTTCACACTTTCCTCCAACGCACCGGACTTATGGATGCGTGGAGACTCCAACACCCAGACACCTTAGACTATACGTACTACTCGGCACCCCACACTACCTACTCCAGAATAGACAACCTGCTCCTCAATGGAGCTGGTATGGCTAAACTAATCCACTCAGAAATAAACAATATCACATGGTCGGACCATGCAGATGTAACTATAACCTTAGGAATAGGCCAACACCACAACGCCTGGACTTGGAGACTCAACACGGACCTACTCACTGACGATGACATATCCACCACGACACGTCTGAAAATCTTAGACTATTTCACCACTAACGACACGGAAGATATCAACCCAACCACGTTATGGGCAGCACATAAATCAGTGCTATGGGGACACCTCATACAGGCCGCCACACATAAAAAGGGAACCAAAACGAAACACCTCCTAGAATTACAAACTACAATGCGGAAACTTGAACAACAACATAAGCAAAACCCCACCGCCACCATATATACAAGACTTCAAACCGTACGCCACGCCATAAAAGAACTCACCATAGCAGACATAGCACACTCCTTAGTCTGGTCAAAGCGCTTTTTCTACGAAAAAGACAACAAGATGGACACACTACTAGCACGGACCCTCCGACCCAGACAAGGACGTAAGCCCATAACCACACTACGAAACGCAGCCAATGAACTAGTCCACACCCCTAAAGACATCAACAACACATTCACAGAATACTTTCTGAAGCTATACAACCACACCCCAAGAGAAGGGGACGCACAGGCCCAATATATCACGCGCATAACAGAATTCCTATCCCAATTAAACCTGCCCCAGGTGTCCACAGCGGAGGCCAACACACTGGAGAGCCCCATTACACAGGAGGAGGTAGAATCGGTGATATCTGCCCTTAAAGGTCGCAAAGCACCGGGCCCAGACGGCTACGACATGGGCTACTATAAAAGATACAAGGTGGAATTAGCCCCCTACCTCACCAAACTATACAACCACTTCCTCCAAGGCGGTACTCCGGACTGCGACATGGCCACTGCCAACATAATCCTAATCCCCAAACCCGACAAGACGGTACATTAGCCACTAATTACAGACCAATCTCCCTTATAAACACAAACTTAAAAATATTCGCGAAGATATTGGCGAGGAGGCTAACCGGGTGAGCAATAGAACGAGACAGGGATGCCCCTTGTCGCCGCTATTGTTCGCGATAGTTCTAGAGCCACTCCTACATCTTATCAGAACTGATCCAAATATTTAAGGGGTGCAAATCGGGGGGGAGCAATTTAAAACCGCAGCATATGCGGACGATATTCTCCTTACACTCACGGATCCGATTCCCTCAATGGCGAATCTGGAAAAACTACTAGCCGGGTACAAAGTCAATCTCACCAAGTCAACAGCATTGCCATTCCACATACCTGATCACGAGATACAACACATCAGACAAACGTACCACATTAAAACAAATACAACCATGCTCACATATTTAGGCGTTAGACTAACAGCAGACCACAAATTGCTATTCCAACACAACTACACACCACTACTCAATAGACTTAAAACAGACCTAGACAACTGGACAGACAAGCCAATTACATGGCTTGGCCGACTACACTCAGTAAAAATGAATGTACTGCCACGACTGCTATTCCTTTTCCAAGCGCTCCCTGTCCGGGTCACCAAGAGTGACCTAACCGATACACAAAAAGCAATAGATGCCTTTATATGGCAATGAAGGAGACCCAGAATAGCCAAGGCAATATTATATAACCCCAAATGGAGAGGAGGATTGGGTATGCCCCATCTGCACCATTACTACACCGCTGCCCAAGTGGCTCAAATAGCCCACTGGCACTGCCCGAAAAACCAACGCAGATGGGTGGACATAGAATCCCTCATGACTGGGGCAGACCTACCACAGTTCCTCATCTGGGTGCCCAGAGAACACAGGGTACTCTTGCGGACCGAATGCCCGGCAATCCTTAACTCCCTTAGCTTATGGGACCGAGCCGCAAAGAAACTTAAATTAACAGATTTACCATCCTCAATGACTCCGGTCCTGCGCAACAGAGCATTCCCACTTGGATTAAGGGCGCAAGACTTTCACGGCATAGAAGCCACAGGCCTACAGTGTTACACACATCTGTACACAAACAAACAACTAGTATCCTACCAACACCTGCAAAATCTGGCCCCACTAAAAACAAGTGACTTCTTTAGATATGTCCAGATACGAGACTTCGCACAGACTAGAGAAGTCAGAACGGCAATCGCCAAACCGACCACGTTTTTTGAGAGAATATGCTTGCAAGAGCGTATGCCAACCAAACTAATTTCACTACAAATAATATTTCTTACGAAAATATATATGGGTGGATTGGCGCTATTAATGCTAATATAGAGGAGGTGAACAGCAACTACCCCCAAGTGCCCAATAAATCACCAAAAGGCACTATACAAATAGGCTAAAGAGAGAAATATACAAGGGGGGTGCTATACAAACATAATATACTTATATCTGTACATCAATAGATTCTTCAGCAGTCTACTGAATCAATCTAGAAAAAACATAAACAAAATGCACATAGCATAATACTGTTTGAAATTGATATGAGCAATTTAGGTATTGGGTCACTCACGTTATGTAGAGCCTATTTTAGCAGGCTCTGACTGTATAGGCTCCTCAAATCTCCTGTATACTGTACAATCCAGCGAGATCAGCTCCAGCCGCCTCCCAGTGTTTCTCCGGTCACACCACACCACAGCTCAAACGACCAAGTGGTTAAGTATAAAGAAATTTATTAGAAATACTTTTAAAACAAATAGTATATATAAAAAATGCAAAGCACAACGCGTTTCGACTTCCATCTTCTTCTAAGGTGCATAACATACAAGCCGATTCAGTCTCTTTAAATACATCCAGTGCTTTCAATTTTCGCGGGTAAAAGTCCAAATCGCTTCCGTGTTGTGATGTCACTTCCGGGTCCGTCCACCTGACTAGCGTCAATGACGTCATCCCGGTTTGATTCGTATTGTGTCCTTCAACCCGGACGTTATTGTGTTCAGACGCCATCTTTGTGACTGGCATCTTACTTATAAAACATACTTGCAAATAGGGAAAATTAATCAATTGAAAATAATCTGTTCGCTTTTGTTAACATAAAACCTGCTTAATAGAACTTTCCAATAGATGATACATTCTACAATATTAGGAGAAAAATACTTGTTCTCTAGATTTAAATTAATTCCAACTTACTAGTAAAAACGGAAAAACATTTTTCCATGAAAAAAGTTTTCTTAGTTTTTTTTTTTTTATGAGAAAAGATCCTCTTTTCCCCTAAGGGGAAAAATACAATGTATGGAGGAGAAAAAAGCGGTTCTTAAAGGGGAAGTATATCAATAAAATAATAAAAAAATATATATTTTATAAAATTCAAAAATGGCAAAAAAAAAGGGCACGGAAAAAGGCAGATCTACTAAATAAGGGCTGCCATTTCGAAGTCCACATTGAGCCCACCCGGGGTCAGTGTCTCCAAATTGAAGATCCACCTCATCTCACAGCGGCTCAATGTGGACTCGAACTGACCTCCCCTCCAATGGGGTTTAATTGCCTGTATCCCAAAAAAATTAAGCCCTGCAGGATTCCCGCCATGGACGTTTAAAAAGTGTGAAGAAACACTATGTTTTAAAAAACCTCTCCTTATATTGTAGATATGCTCACGATTATAGTCATCGTTTTCCCACCAGAGAGAGAAGGGGCATCCCCACATCAAATCGTTTTGAACCCCTGAACCAAAAAGAGAAACAGATAAGTGTTCCTTTGTTAGAGGAGCGTTGGGACGAACCTCTAGAAAAAACCCCACTCCCTATAAAAAGGAGATACCGAGAAGTAGAAGAAGGGGAAATAGGGGAGGAAAATATTGGAGAGACCCAAGAGGGAAAACAATGAGGAGATAAAAATCTTTAACCTTTCCAAAAAAGTTCTAAATGGTGACCAAAGAAAAATTTTGGGAAAAGGTTTCAAGTTTGTCCCAAGCTGTAATGTTGACCAATTTGACGCTTACACAGATATCAATCGTTTTATGCGAAAATTGTGTATTAAAAAATTATTTGACAGAAAACCTAATATAGAAAATTTAAACACTGGGGAAACAGGGAAAATTGTACATACGGAATTAAAAGCCCCTTCCACTTTTTACCCCATCCACTTAAAATCCAATGCCATGAAGGTCTTTGAAAAGGCGTGTATTAAAGACATAAAAAAGATAAAGGTGAATAAAAAGAACAATCTCACTAAACTAGAATTAGTGGCATTACAGGATTTAAGAAAAGATTCCGAGATTGTAATAAAACCTGCGGATAAGGGGGGGGGGAGTAGTAGTTATGGATAGGGACAAATATATTATGGAAATTAACCGACAACTAGATGATAAAGACACCTATGTCAAATTAAACAAAAATCCCCAACAAGATATCCAAAAGACTTTTGTAGAATATCTGGATAAAGGCCTCTTAAAAGAGATCTTAACCAAAAAAGAGTATGATTATCTGAATAATAAGTCCCCCAAAATTCCAGTGATCTATGTATTACCGAAACTCCACAAGGACGTTAGTAACCCCCCGGGGAGACCCATAGTCTCCGGAGTGGGTTCACTCCTTTCTAACCTGTCCAAATACATAGACACCCTTCTCCAACCTCTAGTGAAAGAAAATCCCTCATACTTAAAAGATTCTATGAGTCTGTTACAAATATTGAAGAATTTTAAATGGCAAAGTGACTTCGCATTTATCACGTGTGACGTCACTAACCTTTACACTTGTATAGAGCATGATATTGGATGCCGAGCCAATTATTCCTTTTTGGAAACATCTGGTTTGTACCCTAAGGAACAAATAGATTTCGTTATGGAGGGACTTTCCTTAATCCTTCGAAACAATTTCTTTTGGTTCGAGGGGGAGTATTATCTGCAACGTCGGGGGACTGCTATGGGGACCAGATTCGCACCCAGTTATGCAAATTTGTTTATGGCCTTTTGGGAAAATTCTTTTGTTTATTCCCAGCATGACTGGAGTGTGAATCTGGTCCTCTATAGAAGGTACATAGACAACATCTTTATCATTTGGAGGGGAGACCATTCCACCTTTTTGGAATTTTTTAATTTTTTAAATTCTAATGAGTGGAATGTTAGGCTGACTCAGGAATACAGCCAGCATAAAATCCATTTTTTGGATCTAGAAATTTCTGCTACAGGGAGTACCATCGATACGTGCACTTTCTTTAAGCCAGTGGATGTTAATGGATACATCCATAAAGAAAGTTGCCATTTTCGTCCATGGCTGGACAACATACCGAAAGGCCAATTTTTACGTATGAGACGAAACTGTACAAAAATAGAAACTTTTGATTCCCAAACCCAATTTTTAAAAGAACAATTTGTAAATAAAGGATATTGTAGTGAACTCTTGGATCAGGAGATTAAACAAGTTAGAGATGTGGAAAGAAATACCCTATTAGAATATAAACCAAAAACTGTATCAGAGGAGAAACAGGATAAAATACCCATTATTTGTAATTATAATCAAGATCATGCAAAACTCAAAAGAATTTTCAACAAAAATTGGTACATCCTACATCAGGATGAAGAAATCCTACCATATCTTAATGATAGACCCAGGTTAATCTTTAGAGGGGCCCATAATCTGAAACAGAAATTAACCACTAGCTATTTAGAACCACCTAAACCGAAAGAAAACTTCTTAACCATTAATAAATCCCTGCAGAAAGGTTTCCACTATTGTGGGGAGTGTATGGGCTGTAGGAACTACAAAAAGAAACCTAAGAAAATAGAAGTGTTTCATTCTAAGATTGGCTCTGTTAATTTTAAGATCAATTAATTTATTACTTGTCACACAAAGAATGTGGTGTATCTGCTCACGTGTCCTTGTGGACTCCAATATGTGGGGAAAACATCAAGGAACTTAAAAACAAGGATACGTGAGCATATCTACAATGTAAGGAGAGGTTTTTTAAAACATAGTGTTTCTTCACACTTTTTAAACGTCCATGGCGGGAATCCTGCAGGGCTTAATTTTTTGGGGATACAGGCAATTAAACCCCATTGGAGGGGAGGTCAGTTCGAGTCCACATTGAGCCGCTGTGAGATGAGGTGGATCTTCAATTTGGAGACACTGACCCCGGGTGGGCTCAATGTGGACTTCGAAATGGCAGCCCTTATTTAGTAGATCTGGCTTTTTCCGTGCCCTTTTTTTGCCATTTTTGAATTTTATAAAATATATATTTTTTTATTATTTTATTGATATACTTCCCCTTTAAGAACTGCTTTTTTCTCCTCCATACATTGTATTTTTCCCCTTAGGGGAAAAGAGGATCTTTTCTCATTAAAAAAACAAAACAAAAAAACTAAGAGAACTTTTTTCATGGAAAAATGTTTTTCCGTTTTTACTAGTAACTTGGAATTAATTTAAATCTAGAGAACAGGTATTTTTCTCCTAATATTGTAGAATGTATCATCTATTGGAAAGTTCTATTAAGCAGGTTTTATGTCAACAAAAGCGAACAGATTATTTTCAATTGATTCATTTTCCCTATTTGCAAGTATGTTTTATAAGTAAGATGCCAGTCACAAAGATGGCGTCTGAACACAATAACGTCCGGGTTGAAGGACACAATACGAATCAAACCGGGATGACGTCATTGACGCTAGTCAGGTGGACGGACCCGGAAGTGACATCACAACACGGAAGCGATTTGGACTTTTACCCGCGAAAATTGAAAGCACTGGATGTATTTAAAGAGACTGAATCAGCTTGTATGTTATGCACCTTAGAAGAAGACGGAAGTCGAAACGCGTTGTGCTTTGCATTTTTTATATATACTATTTGTTTTAAAAGTATTTCTAATAAATTCCTTTATACTTAACCACTTGGTCGTTTGAGCTGTGGTGTGGTGTGACCGGAGAAACACTGGGAGGCGGCTGGAGCTGATCTCGCTGGATTGTACAGTATACAGGAGATTTGAGGAGCCTATACAGGGAGTGCAGAATTATTAGGCAAGTTGTATTTTTGAGGATTAATTTTATTATTGAACAACAACCATGTTCTCAATGAACCCAAAAAACTCATTAATATCAAAGCTGAATATTTTTGGAAGTAGTTTTTAGTTTGTTTTTAGTTATAGCTATTTTAGGGGGATATCTGTGTGTGCAGGTGACTATTACTGTGCATAATTATTAGGCAACTTAACAAAAAACAAATATATACCCATTTCAATTATTTATTTTTACCAGTGAAACCAATATAACATCTCAACATTCACAATTATACATTTCTGACATTCAAAAACATAACAAAAACAAATCAGTGACCAATATAGCCACCTTTCTTTGCAAGGACACTCAAAAGCCTGCCATCCATGGATTCTGTCAGTGTTTTGATCTGTTCACCATCAACATTGCGTGCAGCAGCAACCACAGCCTCCCAGACACTGTTCAGAGAGGTGTACTGTTTTCCCTCCTTGTAAATCTCACATTTGATAATGGACCACAGGTTCTCAATGGGGTTCAGATCAGGTGAACAAGGAGGCCATGTCATTAGATTTTCTTCTTTTATACCCTTTCTTGCCAGCCACGCTGTGGAGTACTTGGACGCGTGTGATGGAGCATTGTCCTGCATGAAAATCATGTTTTTCTTGAAGGATGCAGACTTCTTCCTGTACCACTGCTTGAAGAAGGTGTCTACCAGAAACTGGCAGTAGGACTGGGAGTTGAGCTTGACTCCATCCTCAACCCGAAAAAGCCCCACAAGCTCATCTTTGATGATACCAGCCCAAACCAGTACTCCACCTCCACCTTGCTGGCGTCTGAGTCAGACTGGAGCTCTCTGCCCTTTACCAATCCATCCATCTGGCCCATCAAGACTCACTCTCATTTCATCAGTCCATAAAACCTTAGAAAAATCAGTCTTGAGATATTTCTTGGCCCAGTCTTGACGTTTCAGCTTGTGTGTCTTGTTCATTGGTGGTCGTCTTTCAGCCTTTCTTACCTTGGCCATGTCTCTGAGTATTGCACACCTTGTGCTTTTGGGCACTCCAGTGATGTTGCAGCTCTGAAATATGGCCAAACTGGTGGCTAGTGGCATCTTGGCAGCTGCACGCTTGACTTTTCTCAGTTCATGGGCAGTTATTTTGCGCCTTGGTTTCTCCACACGCTTCTTGCGACCCTGTTGACTATTTTGAATAAAACGCTTGATTGTTCGATGATCACGCTTCAGAAGCTTTGCAATTTTAAGAGTGCTGCATCCCTCTGCAAGATATCTCACTATTTTTGACTTTTCTGAGCCTGTCAAGTCCTTCTTTTGACCCATTTTGCCAAAGGAAAGGAAGTTGCCTAATAATTATGCACACCTGATATAGGGTGTTGATGTCATTAGACCACACCCCTTCTCATTACAGAGATGCACATCACTTAATATGCTTAATTGGTAGTAGGCTTTCAAGCCTATACAGCTTGGAGTAAGACAACATGCATAAAGAGGATGATGTGGTCAAAATACTCATTTGCCTAATAATTCTGCACTCCCTGTACAGTCAGAGCCTGCTAAAATAGGCTCTGCATACCGTGAGTGACCCAATACCTAAATTGCTCATATCAATTTCATCAAACAGTATTATGCTATGTGCATTTTGTTTATGTTTTTTCTAGATTGATTCAGTAGACTGCTGAAGAATCTATTGATGTACAGATATAAGTATATTATGTTTGTATAGCACCCCCCTTGTATATTTCTCTCTTTAAACTAATTTCACTACTATACAACCACATATGCCTAGAATCGGGGACTTGGGGCACACTGTCAGGGTACCTGAAGTCTCTACCTCCAAGAGAGGTAGAGACTTAGACGTCCATCCGTCCGGACGGGCTGTTTCCTCTGTTCCTCGTGGTCCATCCGGTCACGTAAACGGTCACTTCCTTTTCTAGCATGACGTCCGGAAACCGACGTCATGACGCCAACCCGGAACGACCTGTCACTCAATCCTTCAGAGACTAATCAGGACTCGTCGGAGGCGTGTCTACCCTTCCGAGCCAGGGTATTTAAACTTGCTTCTCCCATTTGCTCATTGCCCTGTCGTGGTTCTAGTCTGCCTAGTCACACAGTGCTCTTGTATTTCTGTTATCCCTTTGGTTCTGACCCGGCTTTGACTTACTCTGTTTATCTCTGTTACCCTTGACCCGGCTTGTTCCTCGCTTACCTGTCTTCTCGTTCCCTCGACCTCAGCTTGTCTTTGACTATTCTCTATATTCTCCGTACGTTAGTCCGGCCATTCTAAGGTCCGGTATACGTATCCTGTACCTGTTTGTACTCTGCGTGTTGGATCCCTGTCCTGATCCTGACATTACGACAGGGCCAATGGATCCTGCAAGTACAAACAGTCAGCTTGGTCCTTCTGATCCTAGGTTCGAAGCCATGTAGCACAGAATGGATCAGATGGCGCTAGCACTACAGGCGTTATTGTCTCGTGCTAATAACCCGCCAGAGGAGACGCATACTACTTCTATTTCTCCTGTGAGCTCAGGCCTAGAGGTAGCCACTGTAGGTGCCTCTTCCCGTATTACACCACCAGTACGTTATGGTGGCTCACCTGAGAAGTGTCGTGGTTTCCTTAACCAGATCAGTATCCACTTTGAATTACAACCTCGCTCCTATCCTACAGATAGGGCGAAGGTTGGATTTATTATCACCTTACTCATTGAGAAAGCTCTGAGATGGGCCAACCCATTATGGGAGAATGATAACCCTTTGGTATATAATTATAATGCCTTTGTAGCTGCCTTTAGAAGAACTTTTGACCCTCCTGGTAGAAAGGTCAATGCAGCTAGATTACTGTTGCGCCTGAGACAAGAGAACCGAACTCTTGTGGATTATGCACTAGAGTTCAGGTCTTTGGCGGCAGAAGTTAAGTGGAACGAGCAGGCATATATAGATGTATTTTTGAATGGGCTATCAGATGTAATCCTCGACGAGGTTGCTACTAGAGAGCTTCCTGAAAATTTGGAGGATTTAATTTCATTCATTTCTCGTATTGATGAGCGTTTAAGAGAGAGACAGAACACTCGAGAGAGGAACCTTAGACCTTCATTTAAATTAGCTCCCGCATTTCAAAGTCCTGATTCCACTACCTCACTATGTCCTGAACCTATGCAGATAGGCAATACTCGCCTCTCAGAGGAGGAGAGGCAGTACAGGAGAAGGGAGGGATTATGCATGTATTGTGGAGTCAGAGGTCACCTACGCCTGAATTGTCCTAATCGTTCGGGAAACGCTCGCACCTAAGTTTCTCTAGAGGACAGGCCTTGGGTGTTTCTATTTTGTCCTCTACGCATAATTATAAAGATCACAGGCTTCTGCTACCAGTTTCTTTAACTTGGGAAAGGGGAGTACTAAGGACCATGGCTTTGATAGATTCCGGTGCTGCTGAGAATTTTATCGATCAAGCCTTTGCTACTAAACACACTATCCCATCCCAGTTAAGGGATACACCCTTGGCCGTTGAGGCCATAGATGGTAGACCTTTACTTGAGCCTGTTATCTCTCGTGAGACCATCCCAGTTAGCTTAACTGTTGGTATCTTACACGAGGAAAACTTATCGCTTATGCTTATTTCATCCCCTTCTGTTCCCATAGTCCTGGGTTACCCATGGTTAAAAAGACATAACCCTATTATTGATTGGGAGTTAGGGGAGATACTCTCATGGGGCCAGGGTTGCCAGGAGAATTGTTTACGGAGGGTTTCCCCATTGGGTGTAATTAACACACCAGGTAGTTCTACCCAGTCTACAGAGATACAGATACCACCCCTGTACCTAGACTTAAAAGCAGTATTCGACAAAAAGAATGCTGATACTCTACCTCCACACAGGACCTTTGATTGTAAAATTAACTTACTACCTGGTACCATGCCTCCGAGGGGCAATGTATACCCCCTATCCACTAAGGAGAATTCAGTTCTAGAGGAGTATATTCGGGAGAATCTAGACAAGGGATTCATTAGGAGATCTTCTTCTCCTGCCGGGGCTGGGTTTTTTTTTGTTAAAAAGAAGGATGGTTCACTAAGACCTTGCATTGATTACCGAGGTTTGAATAAGATAACCATCAGAAATGCCTATCCGATTCCCTTGATTACCGAGCTGTTTGATCATCTGAAAGGCTCTAAAATTTTCACCAAGTTGGACCTCAGAGGGGCATATAACTTGGTGAGAATCCAGCAAGGACACGAGTGGATGACAGCGTTCAATACCCGTTATGGGCATTATGAATACACGGTCATGCCTTTTGGTCTTTGTAACGCACCTGCAGTATTTCAGGATTTGATTAATGAGGTTCTTAGGGAATTTCAACATGATTGTGTTATTGTATACCTGGATGACATACTGATACACTCTAGAGAGGTTGAGACCCACCACAGACAGGTCAGAAAGGTATTACACAAACTCCTGCAACATGGCTTATACTGTAAATTGGAGAAATGTAGCTTTGACCAGTCTCAGATAGACTTTCTTGGATACGTGATTTCTGGGGAAGGCTTTAAGATGGACCCTGACAAACTCCAGTCCATTTTAGAGTGGCCTTTGCCTAAGGGACTCAAGGCTATTCAGAGGTTTATTGGTTTCTCCAATTATTATAGGCGCTTCATTAAGGGATACTCTTCTATTATTGCACCTATTACCAATATGACCAGACAGGGGGTTGACACTAAGACTTGGTCTAATGAAGCTCTCGCTGCTTTCAAGACTCTCAAGGATCTTTTTGCTTCTGCTCCAATTCTAGTCCATCCTGATACGACTCTGCCGTTCCTACTCGAGGTCGATGCCTCTGAGACAGGCGTAGGGGCTGTTCTGTCGCAAAGGTTAGGGGTGGATAAACCACTACACCCTTGTGGGTTTTTTTCTAAGAAACTGTCTGGTCCTGAAAGTAGATATGACATTGGCGACAGGGAACTCTTAGCGGTCATTATGGCCTTAAAGGAGTGGAGACATTTATTGGAGGGGACCTTACATCCTGTTACTATTTTAACGGATCACAAGAACTTGTCTTATATTGGGGAAGCTAAGCGACTGTCCGCCAGACAAGCTCGTTGGTCCTTATTCCTGACCCACTTAAATTATGTGCTTACTTATAGACCTGGTTCTAAGAACTCCAAAGCCGATGCTTTGTCTCGCCAATATGAACCTTCTACTATATCTGAACCGGTTCTTTCCTCTATAGTTCCGAAATGCAATATTATCGCCAACACGAATCTCAGGATTCACTCTCCGTTACTTGCCGAGATCATTAAACTGCAACATCTAGCTCCTAAACAGACTCCTGAAGGTCGACGTTTCGTTCCTCCTGTTCTACAACTGGAACTGTTGCAATATTTCCACAACAGCAAGGTGGCTGGACATCCTGGTATTCGCAAGACATGTGCTTTGATCTCTAAGGACTTCTGGTGGCCTGATTTACGGAAGGATATTAAAGATTTCATCGGTGCATGTGAGGTTTGTACTAAGACCAAGCAACCTCATACCCTTCCCTGTGGATTTCTGCACCCCTTAGAGGTTCCAGAGAAGCCATGGTCCTGTTTGGCTATGGACTTTATTGTCGATTTACCTATCTCTAAAAAACAGACTGTTATCCTCACCGTGGTTGACAGATTCACCAAGATGGCTCACTTCGTTCCTCTGCCTAAACTCCCGTCTTCTCCCGAATTGGCGGAGATATTCGCAAGGGAGATTTTTCGATTACATGGGATACCCTCCCAAATTGTATCTGACAGAGGTTCCCAATTTGTTTCCCGTTTTTGGAGGTCCTTCTGCTCTCAACTGGGTATCAAATTGAATTTCTCTTCTGCCTATCATCCTCAGTCTAACGGAGCTGCTGAACGCACCAACCAAAAGATTGAACAATATTTACGTTGTTTTGTTTCCGAACACCAGGACGATTGGGTTGGTTTGATTCCTTGGGCGGAGTTTGCACACAACAATCTCGTTTGTGATTCTACTCGTTCAAGCCTCTTCTTCATGAATTATGGCTTTCATCCATCTATTCTTCCTTCGGCTTCTTCTTCCCAGGGGGTGCCGTCGGTTGATGTTCATGTTGCCAATCTGAGGAAGTTGTGGGATCAGACTCGACAGATTCTTCTGCACAATTCTATGCTGGTTAAGAAACATGCTGATAAACGTAGAAGGGCGGCTCCGGTGTTTGTTCCAGGTGATAGAGTATGGTTGAGTACAAGAAACATCCGTTTAAAAGTGCCTTCCATGAAGTTCGCTCCTCGTTATATTGGACCTTAAAGGGTGCTAACTCGCATTAACCCAGTTGCGTATCGTCTAGCTCTTCCAACTGCCTTACGCATCCCTAACTCATTTCATGTTTCATTGTTGAAACCTCTAGTCTGTAACAGATTTTCCTCCACATCATCCTCTCCTCGCTCTGTTCAGGTGGAGGGTCAGGAGGAGTATGAGGTTAACTCTATTATCGATTCTCGAATCTCCCGGGGGAGAGTACAATATCTGGTCGATTGGAAGGGATATGGTCCTGAGGAGAGGAGTTGGGTACCTCAGGAGGATGTTCATGCTCCTCGTCTCCGCAGGGCGTTTCACTCCCGCTTCCCATCTCGCCCCGGTTCCTTCCGCCCGGTGGGCGTATCTGAGAGGGGGGGTACTGTCA